>NW_027139557.1:0-154809 GCF_035084215.1 Heptranchias perlo
TCCCCTCTTCCCTCACCCCAAACCGAGTCCCCCCTCCACCCTCAGCCTGTCTCCCCCTCTTCCCTCACCCCAAACCGAGTCCCCCCACCTCAGCCTGTCTCCCCCTCTTCCCTCACCCCAACCGAGTCCCCCCACCCTCAGCTGTCTCCCCCTCTTCCCTCACCCCAAACCGAGTCCCCCCCCCTCAGCCTGTCTCCCCCTCTTCCCTCACCCCAAACCGAGTTCCCCCCCACCCTCAGCCTGTCTCCCCCTCTTCCCTCACCCCAAACCGAGTCCCCCCCACCCTCAGCCTGTCTCCCCCTCTTCCCTCACCCCAAACCGAGTCCCCCCACCCTCAGCCTGTCTCCCCCGCTTCCTCACCCCAAACCGAGTCCCCCCCACCCTCAGCCTGTCTCCCCCTCTTCCCTCACCCCAAACCGAGTCCCCCCCACCCTCAGCCTGTCTCCCCCTCTTCCCTCACCCCAAACGAGTCCCCCCACCCTCAGCCTGTCTCCCCCCTCCCCTCACCCCAAACCGAGTCCCCCCACCCTCAGCCTGTCTCCCCCTCTTCCTCACCCCAAACCGAGTCCCCCCCACCCTCAGCCTGTCTCTCCCTCTTCCCTCACCCCAAACCGAGTCCCCCCCACCCTCAGCCTGTCTCCCCCTCTTCCCTCACCCCAAACCGAGTCCCCCCACCCTCAGCCTGTCTCCCCCTCTTCCCTCACCCCAAACCGAGTCCCCCCACCCTCAGCCTGTCTCTCCCTCTTCCCTCACCCCAAACCGAGCCCCCCCCACCCTCAGCCTGTCTCCCCCTCTTCCCTCACCCCAAACCGAGTCCCCCCACCCTCAGCCTGTCTCTCCCTCTTCCCTCACCCCAAACCGAGTCCCCCCCACCCTCAGCCTGTCTCCCCCTCTTCCCTCACCCCAAACCGAGTCCCCCCCACCCTCAGCCTGTCTCCCCCCTCCCCCCGTGACCCAAACACCCCGGGGACCTCCGACACATCCCACCCTGCCCGGCGTCCACATTGAAAGAACTAAAGTTGGGGACAGGCCTCTCCCTCCATCCCATAATACCAGGCCGCCCATAGTAACGGTCGCTGGGCCTGGGCCCGGAATCCGTTGCCCCTGGAAACCGCGCAGGAACCGAGCGACCCGAGAGCGGCTTCAGGCCCGACTCCCAGTCCCCGGCCTCAGGCCCCTCCCCGACTCCCAGTCCCCGGCCTCAGGCCCCTCCCCGACTCCCAGTCCCCGGCCTCAGGCCCTCCCCGACTCCCAGTCCCCGGCCTCAGGCCCCTCCCCGACTCCCAGTCCCCGGCCTCAGGCCCCTCCCCGACTCCCAGTCCCCGGCCCCAGGCCCCTCCCCGACTCCCAGTCCCCGGCCTCAGGCCCCTCCCCGACTCCCAGTCCCCGGCCTCAGGCCCCTCCCCGACTCCCAGTCCCCGGCCTCAGGCCCCTCCCCGACTCCAGTCCCCGGCCTCAGGCCCTCCCCCGACTCCCAGTCCCCGGCCTCAGGCCCTCACCTCCTCCCCCCGCCCTGCTCCTGCCCCTCGCCGCCCTGAACCAGCTGCTGGCCGCCGGCGCCATCTCCTTCCAGCTGCCGTCCAACGCCAGGAAGTGTCTGCGGGAGGAGATCCACAAGGACAGGCTGGTGAGCGGAGAGTCCGAGCTGAGCGAACAGCCGGCCGCCCGCCCCCACCTCAAGGGGAGAGAGAGAGAGAGAGAGGGGGGAGAGAGAGAGGGGGGAGAGAGAGGAGGGGGGGAGGGGGGGGGGAGAGAGAGGAGGGGGGGAGGGGGGGGGAGAGAGAGGGGGGGGGAGGGGGGGGGGGAGAGAGAGGGGGGGGGGGAGGGGGGGGGGGGGGGAGGGGGGGGGGGGGGAGGGGGGGGGGGGGGAGGGGGGGGGGGGGGGGAGGGGGGGGGGGGGAGAGGGGGGGGGAGGGGGGGGGGAGAGAGAGAGGGGGAGGGGGGAGCTGTAGGGAGTGGGTGGGGGTGTGTGGAGAGAGAGGGTGTTTGCAGGGGAAGAGAGCTTGTCCCCCATTCAGTCCGACCATGTCCCCCATTCAGTCCGACCATGTCTGATTTGTATTTCACTCCATTTCCCCCCTTGGTTCCATTCCCTTTAATCCCCTCACCCAACAAAAATCCATCAATCTCAGTTTTGAAATTTTCAATTGACCCCCGGCCTCCCCCTTTTCCGGGGGAGAGAGTTCCAGATTCCCACTCCCCTTTGTGTGAAGAAATGCTTCCTGACATCACCCCTGAACGGCCGGGCTCTAATTTTAAGATTATTCCCCCTTGTTCTGGACTCCCCCCACCAGAGGAAATAGTTTCTCCCTATCGACCCCCATCAAATCCTTTAATCATCTTAAACCCCTCGATTCGATCACCCCTTAATCTTCGACACTCGAGGGAATACAAGCCTCGTCTCTGCAACCTGTCCTCGTAATTTAACCCTTTTAGCCCCGGTATCATTCTGGTGAATCTGCACTGCACCCCCTCCGAGACCGATATATCCTTCCTGAGGGGACGGTGCCCAGAACTGGACGCAGTGTCTCCAGATGGGGTCTGACCAGAGCTCTGTCCAGCTGTAATATAACTTCCACCTCTTTGTATTCCAGCCCTCGAGATAAGGCCAACGTTCCATTATCCTTTTTAATGATCTTTTTGTACCTTTCCACCATTGGGAGGGTGGTGTGGGGAGGGAGCTGTGTGGGGGACAGTTCCGGGCTGGAGCCAGGGTGTAACCTCTCTGTTTCCCCTCCCCCAGGTGACAGACTCCTCCGGACACATCCTGTACTCGAAGGAGGAGGCGACTAAGGGCAAATTCGCCTTCACCACTGACGACTACGACATGTTCGAGATCTGCTTCGAGAGCCGCCTGCCCCCGGGTGAGTGAGTCCGAGGGGGGGGGTCCTGGGGTACGGGGAGGCTCGGGCAGAAATAATAATAAAAGGGAAAATAGCTCACTGATAAGAAAAAGGGATGAGAACAAAGTCCAGGTCACAAATAGTGTCACAGGTAATATAAATACTTCAGGTTCATCAAAAAATACAGGAAATAATAAAATAACTGATTAAAAAATAATACAGCAGTGATGAAAAACAAGTGTGATATTTTTAAGAAGTGAGAAAAACAGCATCAGAACATATGAATTAAGAGCAGGAGTAGGCCATTCGGCCCCTCTGCCATTTGATAAGATCGTGGCTGATCTCATTATGACCTCAACCCTACTTTCCCATCGACCTGCTATAACCTTTGACTCCCATGTTAATCAGGAATCTATCTAACTCAGCCTTAAAAATATTCACTGACCCTGCCTCCACCGCTCTCTGGGGAAGGGAGTTCCACAGACTCACCACCCTCTGAGAGAAAAAGTTTTTCCTCATCTCCGTCTTAAATGGGAGACCATTTATTTTTAAACTGTGGTCCCCCAGTTCTCGTCTCTCCCACAAGGGGAAACATCCTCTCAGCATCTACCCCTTCTAGTCTCCTCACGATCTTATATTTTCAATAAGATCACCTCTCATTCTTCTAAACTCCAGCCTGTCCAGGCCCAACTTGTCCAACCTTTCCTCATAAGATAACCCCCTCATCCCAGGAATCAGTCGAGTGAACCTTCTCTGAAATGCCTCCAAAGCAATTATGTCCTTCCTTAAATAAGGAGACCAAAACTGCACACAGTATATTCTAGATGTGGTCTAGTAGGTCTGTTGCCCAAATAAGAGTTCTCTTCACAAGTGCAGATAGCATAAGGAATAAAACAAGTGAATCAGACAGTTAAAACAAGTATAAAAGGACTGTTCGCAACATAGCTGCCAGACTGGGCCTGCGGCAGGTGATGAGCAAACCAACACGAGGGAAAAACCTACTTGACTTTACCCTCACCAATCTACCTGTCACAGATGCATCTGTCCATGACAGTATTGGTCGGAGTGACCACCGCACAGTCCTCGTGGAGACGAAGTCCCGTCTTCGCACTGAGGACACCATCCAACGTGTTGTGTGGCAGTACCACCGTGCTAAATGGGATAGATTCAGAACAGATCTCGCAGCTCAAAACTGGGCATCCATGAGGCGCTGTGGGCCATCAGCAGCAGCAGAATTGTATTCCAGCACAATCTGTAACCTCATGGCCCGACATTTTCCTCACTCCACCATTACCAACAAGCTAGGGGATCAACCCTGGTTCAATGAGGAGTGTAGAAGAGCATGCCAGGAGCAGCACCAGGCGTATCTAAAAATGAGGTGCCAACCTGGTGAAGCTACAACACAGGACTACATGCATGGTAAACAGCAGAAGCAACATGCTATAGACAGAGCTAAGCAATTCCACAACCAACGGATCAGATCAAAGCTCTGTCGTCCTGCCACATCCAGTCGTGAATGGTGGTGGACAATTAACTAACGGAAAGAGGAGGCTCTGTAAACATCCCCATCCTCAATGATGGCGGAGTCCAGCACGTGAGTGCAAAAACAAGGCTGAAGCGTTTGCAACCATCTTCAGCCAGAAGTGCTGAGTGGATGATCCATCTCGGCCTCCTCCCGATATCCCCACCATCACAGAAGCCAGTCTTCAGCCAATTTGATTCACTCCACGTGATATCAAGAAACAAGATTGGGAGTGTTAAGAACCTAGTCCCTCTCTACATCTCCTCCCCTCGCCTCCAGTGCTTCAATATCCTTTCTGTAGTGTGGGTCTCTCAAGTCAACAATGGATTTACTACATCTTTGTCCGATCTTACAGGCCGTCTCTCTCTCTCCCTGCCCAGATCGCCAAGGCGGAGAAGCTGAAGCCACTTGAGGTGGAGCTGCGACGATTGGAGGATCTGTCAGAGTCGATCGTCAATGACTTTGCCGACATGAAGCAGCGAGAGGAAGAGATGAGGGACACCAATGGTAGGAGCACCCAGCACAGGCTTCAGTCTGCAACACCCGCCCCTTCTCCACTTACTGCTTCCGGTCTCGGGGACCCTGTCTCGTTCCTCGGTCAGCGTCACTCACCCCTCCGAGTCAGAAGTTTGTGGGTTTTAGCTCCCTCCACCTCCCGGGACATAAGCCCCTCTCCCCTTCTCTCCCCCATAGCACGAGCCTCAGCTTCATACGGTTATCCAGTCGTCCTGTGAAAGATGCAGTGGGCTCTGCTTCAGGCACTTTGTGGCAAAGCATCCCTTGCCCCAACTGCCCTCCACGAGCCCTCGGAGTAAAGAGGGGTGGTCTAGGGCTTGGGTACCAGGGGCCAGGGGTTAAAAGGACTGCAGGACTGATCCCCAGTGTCAAAGGGACTTAGTTTTTTTTTAAAAACGTACATTTATTTCGCCCCTTCCACGACCTCGAGACGTCCCAGATCACTTTATAGCCAGTAATGTACTATTTTGAAGTGTAGTCACTGTTGCAATTTAGGGAACGGGCAGCCAATTTGCACACAGCAAGATCCCACAAACAGCGTTGTGATAATGACCAGATAATCTGTGTTTTAGTGGCGTTGGTTGAGGGATAAATATTGGCCAGAACACCCAGGGGAGAATTCTGCTCTTCTCCCATTCGTGTCCGTGGGATCTTTTACGTCCACCTGAGAGGGGCAGGCAGGGACTCAGTTTAACGTCTCATCGGAAAGACGGCACCTCAGACAGTGCGGCACTCCCTCAGTACTGCACTGGGAGTGTCGGCCTGGATTAGGTGCTCGAGTCTCTGGAGTGGGGCTCGAAGCCACCATCTTCTGACAAGGGGGCCTTGTCGAGGCAGATAAGATTCTGCATATTTTCATTCCAAGTTTGACTGCAGGATAAGGGAAGGTGTGTACAAACTGGGGCGAGTGTGGGCAGGATGGAACACCCGGAGGGGAGGCTCTCAGTCGGGTAGCGGAGGGAAAACACAGAGTCCTTTCATGGGCCGTTAGATGGGGTGCTCCATGGGCTGGAGGCCTCCACTCATCTAAACCAGGGAGTTGGAGTCAGAGGGCTGGGACCTTTCGACACCAGAGGGCAGAGTTGTGGAATAAGTTTTTGGGGAAGGACGGTATAAACGGGGTCCAGAGACAGAAGGGATCATTTGAAGCCCCTGGGATTAAAGGGACAGTGGCTGCATGGTTACAAAATTGGCTAAAGGACAGAAAGCAGAGAGTCGTGGTGAACGGTTGTTTTTCAGACTGGAGGGAAATATACAGTGGTGTTCCCCAGGGGTCAGTATTAGGACCACTGCTCTTTTTGATATATATTAATGACTTGCACTTGGGTATTCAGGGTATTTCAAACTTTGCAGATGATACGAAACTCAGAAATGTAGTAAACAACGTGGAGGATAGTAACAGACTTCAGGAGGACAGAGACTGGTGGAATGGGCAGACACATGGCAGATGAAATTTAACCCAGAGAAGTGATACATTTTGGTCGGAAGAATGAGGAGAGGCAATATAAACTAAATGGTACAATTTTAAAGGGAATGTAGGAACAGAGAGACCTGGGGAGTGCACAGACACAAATCTTTGAAGGTGGCAAATTGAGAAGGCTGTTAAAAAAAAAAAAGCATACAGGATCCTGGGCTTTATTAATAGAGGCATAGATTACGAAAGCAAGGAAGTTATACTGAACCTTTCGAAAACACTGGTTCGGCTTCAGCTGGAGTATTGTGTCCAATTCTGGGCACCACACTTTAGGAAGGATGTCAAGGCCTTGGAGAGGGTGCAGAGGAGATTTACTAGAATGGTACCAGGGATGAGGGACTTCAGTTATGTGGAGAAACTGGGATTGTTCTCTTTAGAGCAGAGAAGGTTACGGGGAGATTTAATAGAGGTGTTCAAAATTATGAAGAGTTTTAATAGATTAAATAAGGAGAAACTATTTCCAGTGGCAGAAGGGTCGGTAACCAGAGGACACAGATTTAAGGTAATTGGCAAAAGAACCAGATGGCGATGAGGGTTTTATTTGTACGCAGCGAGTTATGATCTGGAATGAGCTGCCTGAAAGGGCGGTGGAAGCAGATTTAATAATTACTTTCAAAAGGGAATTGGATAAACACTGAAAGGAAACATTTGCAGGGCTATGGGGAAAGGGCAGGGGAGTGGGACTAATGGGACAGCTCTTTCAAAGAGCCAACACAGGCACGATGGGCCGAGAGGCCTCCTGTGCTGTAAGATTCTCGGTGGTGGGATTGACCTGTTAGGAAGGGACAGGGTGTCAGTTGTGGACAGAGTGACGCTCCCATGAAAGGCCTGCCATGTCCCTGCTCTCACCTGAGCTGTTTCGCGAGAGAGGATCCAGGATGGGGGTTCGGGGGAGGGAGTGACCCCAGGCATCGACCAAAGGGCAGACTCGGAGCAGCAGTGACCCAGGAGCAGGGAAACGGTGCTCGGGGCAGCAAGGTGAAAGGAAGAGGGAGGGCTGCCTTCAGTGAAGTGATCTTAGTGCAGATTGAATCCACTCCTCCAACCTGTTTGATGAGCCCCTCTCTCTCTCTCTCCCTCCGTGCAGAGTCCACCAGTGCTCGTGTCCTGTATTTCAGCATCTTCTCCATGTGCTGCCTCGTCGGCCTGGCCACCTGGCAGGTCTTCTACCTGCGACGCTTCTTCAAAGCCAAGAAGCTCATTGAGTAACGACGATGTGTGTGTGTGTGTAAAACGCTGGCCCGTGTGTGTGTGTCTGTGCCTGGAGAGTGTTCAGTGGGTGGGGTTAATTTACAATAATGTCTCTTTATATTAAATGGGGTGCTTTGAATGTTTCAACTGCAGGTTGTGTTTTAATTCGTAGCATTGCAGTCAGTAATTGGCCCCCGGTCGGTGTTTCAGACCAGTCTGAGGGAGTCCTGGAAACAATCAGTATCCTCAGACATGCCCTGGATCAGGAGGTGGGACCAATAGTGTTCGCTGCCCTGAGCTTTCGATGATTGATTGATTGTTTTCGGAAGGTACTGGGATTAATTCCACCCGGCCCCGTCGCTCCCCAGGAGAGAGAGAGAGAGACAAACGTCCGAACTTCTTTGGGAAAAATCTGACGTTTGTAGAAGTTCCTCTCCAACTCATTTGCCGGTGTGATGCTGCACAGTGTCGAGTGGATTCCTGGAGGAATGCTGCAGGGAGGGAGAGTGCACTGGGGGCTGCATTTCCTTCACTGTGTTGGACTTCACCTCATGGTCATCAGGCACAGCTGGTGACAGCCGCTCCACCCTGTCGATGCTGCACCTTGAACCTCATAGGATCTTACAGCACAGGAGGAGGCCGTTCAGCCCATCGTGCCTGTGCTGGCTCTTTGAAAGAGCTGTCCAATTAGTCCCTCTTTCCCCGCGGTCCTGCAAATTTCTCCCCTTCAAATATTTGTCCTGTCCCCTTTTGAAAGTTATTACAAATTTCCCGGGGGCCGCTGGGCTGCTGCTCGCCGGTGGAATTTCCATCAGGGGCCCACCGTGACTAATGGCCGCTGACCCAGGAAACTGGACAAATGTAAGGAATCTTACAACACCAGTTATAGTCCAACAATTTTATTTTAAAATCACAAGCTTTCGGAGATTATCTCCTTCGCCAGGTGAGTGAGTGAAAGGTTCTCAAATCGCATATCTTGTATTAGGCTGGGACACCATCACACCAATCAAAGGTGTCGTTGGTGTTCAGACAGGTTCACCACGGAAAACAGTGGGTCCCAGTATACTGAATACACATTGTGTCAAATTACACAGACAGAGAGAAAGAGACCCGAAAGGCAGAGAGAGATTATTAAAAACAGATAAGTTTTTTTCCCCCCTTGCTGGTGGGGTTACGTGTAGCGTGACATGAACCCAAGATCCCGATTGAGGCCGTCCTCATGGGTGCGGAACTTGGCTATCAATTTCTGCTCGACGATTTTGCGTTGTCGTGTGTCTCGAAGGCCGCCTTGGAGAACGCTTACCCGAAGATCGGAGGCTGAATGTCCTTGACTGCTAAAGTGTTCCCTGACTGGGAGGGAACCCTCCTGTCTGGCGATTGTTGCGCGGTGTCCGTTCATCCGTTGTCGCAGTGTCTGCATGGTCTCGCCAATGTACCATGCTCCGGGCCATCCTTTCCTGCAACGTATGAGGTAGACAACATTGGCCGAGTCACAGGAGTATGAACCATGTACCTGGTGGGTGGTGTCCTCTCGTGTGATGGTGGTCTCCGTGTCGATGATCTGGCATGTCTTGCAGAGGTTGCGTGGCAGGGTTGTGTGGTGTCGTGGACGCTGTTCTCCAGTGTACTGGGACGTGCTGTTCACCGTGGCTCATCTGTCTGAACACCAACGACACCTTTTGATTGGTGTGATGGTGTCCCAGCCTAATATAAGATATGCGATTTGAGAACCTTTCACTCATTCACCTGACGAAGGGGATCATCTCCGAAAGCTTGTGATTTTAAAATAAATTTGTTGGACTATAACCTGGTGTTGTAAGATTCCTTACATTAATTGAACCCGTCAGTTGCAACATTTCATAAAACGAAATTAATAAAGGTTACCGTAAAAAATATTTTCTGGATTTCTCCAAAGTGGGGGAGCTTCGACGCAGTGTGTTTGTGCCGGTTTAAATGGCACAAAGAGCTGGGGTTTCAGTTTATTTTATTATCCTTGGACCAAACGCGCTCTCCCTGTTTCCAATGTCTTTGTTTTTCGGCCTGATATTAAGATCATCAATGGCGGCTGCATCACCCAGCATACAGCGCGGTACAGATTGTGCCCCATCTGAATCAGTGGAGCCCAGTGCGCAGGCGCAGTAGTGACTCATTATCGGTCAGTGTGTCCTGAGCATGCGCGGCCAGTCGAGGCTGCGGGAGGAGCGCGTTCGGTGCAGGTCAGAGGATCGGAGCAAGAGGCTCAATAAACCCCGGGGCCCGGGTCCGGGCTCAGGCCCAGGCTCAGGCTTTACAAACCCCGAGTGCGGCCCCAGACCCGAATATAAAACAGTGAACATTATCCCCCCCTCACTACCCGCCGGGAAATGAAGGGGAAATGGGGATCGGTCAGGGAGCGTCTGTAAATGAAGGAGAAATGGTGATCGGTCAGGGAGCGTCTGTAAATGAAGGAGAAATGGGGATCGGTCAGGGAGCGTCTGTAAATGAAGGGAAATGGTGATCGGTCGGGGAGCGTCTGTAAATGAAGGAGAAATGGTGATCGGTCAGGGAGCGTCTGTAAATGAAGGAGAAATGGTGATCTCGATATCTTCAGTCATCCAGGGAGCTCGAGCTTTGGATGCTGTTTCTTTCCTCCTCGTGGGAATCTGTCTACTCTGTCCCCAAACCAACTCCTCCTTGAAGACCTCCCACTGTTCAATTACTGTTCTGCCTGCTGTACTCACACTCTCTCACACTCACTCTCTCACACTCACTCTCTCACACTCACTCTCTCACCCTTTCACTCATGGTTTCGGGCCACTGAAAGATGATGCGATGGGTTTGGATTTCAGCACAGGGAGGAGGGAGAGTGTGTGGGACGGGGATTTACAGCTTTGAGTAATGAGAGAGGAAATAATGTTCCATAGAAAGTAGAGCTATCTGATCTGAATTTCTATCTTGTAATTTCAGTGATAACTTTCATAAACTTCTTTTACAGGGGAGGATTTGCAGAGGGAAACTCAAACCAAAGATCACGTCAAGATCTGACAGAGTCTCTCGATTCATCAGGACCTGAATATCAACGGCCTTTGAATGTGGAAGGAGAAATGTTTGTCTGTTCTATCTGTGGGAGAAGATTTCAAACATCAGTGTGAGTGGAAAAGCACCGAGACACACACACCCGAATGAGAGTGTTCCAGTGCACTGACTGTGGAAAGAGCTTTAACCAGTTACACAGCCAGAAAAAACACCGCACCGTCCACAGTGGGGAGAAACCGTACACGTGTTCTGTGTGTGGACGAGGTTTCAACTGATCGTCCAACCTGGAGAGACACAAGGACACCCGGACCACGGAGAAACCGTGGAAATGTGGGGACTGTGGGAAGGGATTCAATTACCCTTCAGAGCTGGAAACTCATCGACGCCGTCACACTGGGGAGAGGCCGTTCACCTGCTCCGTGTGTGGGAAGGGATTCGCTCAGTCATCCGGCCTCCTGACACACCAGCGAGTTCACACTGGGGAGAGATCTTTTAAATGTTCTGACTGTGAGATGAGGTTTAAATGCAAAAGGAATCTGCTGACACACCAACGTACCCACACTGGGGAGAGGCCGTTCACCTGCTCCGTGTGTGGGAAGGGATTCACTCAGTCATCCGCCCTGCTGACACACCAGCGAGTTCACACTGGGGAGAGGCCGTTCACCTGCTCCGTGTGTGGGAAGGGATTCACTCAGTCATCAAACCTGCTGACACACCAGCGACTTCACACTGATGAGAGACCTTTTAAATGTTCTGACTGTGAGAAGAGGTTTAAAAGCAAAATTGAACTGCTGAGACACCATCGTGCTCGCACTGGGGAGAGGCCGTTCACCTGCTCCGTGTGTGGGAAGGGATTCGCTCTGTCATCACACTTTCTGTCACACCAGCAAGTTCACACTGGGGAGAGGCCGTTCACCTGCTCCGTGTGTGGGAAGGGATTCGCTCAGTCATCGACCCTGCTGACACACCAGCGAGTTCACACTGGGGAGAGGCCGTTCCCCTGCTCAGTGTGTGGGAAGGGATTCACTCAGTCATCGACCCTGCTGACACACCAGCGAGTTCACACTGGGGAGAGGCCGTTCACCTGCTCAGTGTGTGGGAAGGGATTCACTTGGTCATCCACCCTGCTGAAACACCAGCGAGTTCACACTGGGGAGAGGCCGTTCACCTGCTCAGTGTGTGGGAAGGGATTCGCTCAGTCATCGACCCTGCTGTCACACCAGCGAGTTCACACTGGGGAGAGGCCGTTCACCTGCTCAGTGTGTGGGAAGAGATTCACTCAGTCATCGACCCTGCTGAAACACCAGCGCGTTCACACTGAGAGACCTTTAAATGTTCTGACTGTGGGAAGAGATTTAAAATCAGAAACGAACTACTGAGACATTGACGCACTCACACTGGGGAGAGACTGTTCACCTGCTCCGTGTGTGGGAAGAGATTCACTCGATCATCCCACCTTCTGAAACATTAACTTGTTGACACTATTGAGTGACCTTTTCATGCAGTGACTGTGAGAAGAGCTTTAAAAGTAGAAATGAACTGCTGACACATCAACGCATGCCCATTGGTTGAGAGACTGTTCACCTGCTCCGTGTGTGGGAAGGGATTCACTCAGTCATCACACGTGCTGAGACACCAGCGAGTTCACGAAATGAGCAGGTCCAACGAGCCAGTCTGTAACACAGGCCAATGACTCAGTGCAGCTCGTTACCCAGTCACTGGGCTCCGTTATAGCCTCTCCTGTCAGTAACACACAAAGAGAAATTGTAAATCTGAAACAGAAAGAGATGATGTATAACACTTCAGATCAACCACCAGTTTTTCCCTCTTTCCGGCTTTTAAAACAATCTGTTTCACAGTTTGTCAAACCCGAAACAGCCTCTGGGATTTGCTGATTGAGAATTTCAGTGGAAATTGGGACCGTCACTAAGTATCGGAACAAATATCCCCGCTGAGGTTTCGGGGTTGTTACTGGTTTATTTATATCAGTGAGTGACCAATTTTAAACTAGGTGAGGGTCTAAACCTAAGGTAAGAGCCTGGGATAGACAAGAGATTCTTCAATGTATCAAGTTAAATTACACTGATTCCACCAACACTGGACATCACATCCCTCAAACATTGTTACCTGTTACTGTATAAAACTGGTGAGGGTGGAAATGGGAAATAACTGAAAAAAACTTCATTGTATCAAAGTTAATTCTGATCATTATTATTATACAAACATTCTACAGCCGGTCCCTTAAAAAGGACCCAATATCAAACCAGTCCCCAGTCCTTGGGCCTGTGCCGATGTTGTGATTTGCACCCGCTTCTGACTGACTTGGTATCAGACGCACTCCCGTCAACAGTAAACGGATGGAGCCGGATCCATAAGAGAAAAATGAGGACCGAGCTCCGCGGTTCTCCCAGAGTGCGGGAGGCGGAGTAACAGCAGCAGACAGAGAGATCTCTCTAAACCAGCCGCTGCCGCCGGAGAGAAGCGAGTCCCGTTCCGAGCCGTGTCTGTCAGGCGCCCGCTGACCCTCTCTTCACTGAAGGGGACCGATTCAGCACCAACTCACACACCCACCATTGGATCATTGAATCACCTTCAACACCTGAATTACATCACCACTTAATCCTCTGTACACGAGGAAATACAAACCTTGTCCACGCAACTTGCCCTCATAATGTAACCATTTTAGCCCCGGCATCATTCTGGTGAAACTGCGCTGCATCCCCTCCACGGCCAATATGTCTTTCCTGAGGGGTGTGCCCAGAACTGAATGCAATACTTTAAATGGGGTCTCACCAGAGCTTTCTATCTGGAACATATTTCCATGTCTTTGAATTCCAGCTCCCTTGAGATAAAGGCCAACATCACATTCGACTTTAAAATTATTTTTTCAGCAGTCCACTGGCTTTTCGTGATTTCTGTACTTCGATCCCTAAATCTCTCTGCTCCTCCATAGTTCCGAGCTTCTCAACATTTAGAAAATACTCTGATCAATATTGCTTCCGTCCAAAGTAGATGACCCGATACTTCCCCATATTGAAAGTTTGAACAGGCTGGGGCTCTTCTGTATAGAAAAGAGGAGGCTGAGGGTGACCTGATATCGGGCTTTAAGATTATGTGAGGGCTTTATAGGTGAGGCATAGACAAGGCGTTCGCTCTTGTGGGAGTGGGGACTCCAAAACATTGGGGCCATGAATATAATCCAGTCACTAATGTATCCAATCTGGCATTCAAGAGAAACAGACTTCCCCAGAGAGTCGTTAGACTGTTCAACTCACCACCACAAGGAGTAGTTAAGGCGAATAGAATGGATGCATTTACGGGGAAGCTGGATAAGCACATAGAGGAGAAGGGAATATTAGAGTTTGCTCATAGGGTTAGATGAAGAGGGGTTGGAGGAGGCTCGTCTGCAGCATAAACACCGGTATAGTCTAGTTGGGCCGAATTGCCTGTTTCTGTGATGTACATTCGATGTAATTCTATGTAAGCTCCATCTGACACAGTTTTACCAACTCACTGAATCTATCAATTTCCCTTTGTAACTTTATGCTCCCATCTACACTACTCACTGCGCCTCCTAACTCGATGTCAGCGACAAACGTGAGTGTTCGGCTCTCTATTCCTTCATCTCCGTCATTTATACATATCGGAAAAAGCTGATGCCCCAGAACTAATCACATCCGGCCAATTTGAGTACATCCCTTATTATCCCGGGCCTCTGCCTCCCACCTTCTAACCAACTCCCGACCCATTTCAATAGGTTGCCTTAAATTCCACGCACTCTAATTTTTGTTGACAGTCTCTTATGTGGTCCCTTATTGGATGCCTTTGGAAGTCAATGTCCATCTCACACCCAGAGACACTCCATTATCGAGCACGTTAGTTACATCTTCAAAAAGTTCAACGAGCTTTGTTAGACTTGACTTCCCCTTTACAAATCCATGCTGGCTCTCTCTGATTACTCCATATTTATCCAAGTGCTCAGTCATTCTTTCCCCAATAACGGATACTGGTAACTTCCCCACAACAGGCGTCAGACTGATAGGCCTAGAATTTCCAACTTTATCTCTCCGACCCATCGAAATAATGGAGTGACATTGACAATGTTTCAATTAAAGCAACAATTCCTAAATCAAGAGAGTTTTGATCGATCATAGTTCCTTACCTATTCCTCTTATTCCCCTGGGATGGTAAACATCAGGTCCTGGAGATTTGACAATCTTTAATCTCATTATTTTCTCCACTGCCATTATTTTATTTACACTGAATCCCCTTGATTTATTTACAGTTTTCCTCGTGTCTCTGCTATGTTCGCCTCATCCTTTTCTATGAAGACCGATGCAAAGTAAATATTTAGCAACTCTGCCATTTCCTGATTTTCAATTACAATATCACCTCCATCTGTCTTTAAGGGTCCCACATTACTCTTAGTCACCCTTCTTTCTCTTAATATACCTGTAAATACCTTGATTGTTGTCGTTATTTTCCCTCACAAGTTTTTGCTCCTTTTCCCTTTTTGGACCTCTTCGGTTTTTTCGTTTCAGCACCACAATAAACAACACTTTGCTGTAAAGTTCGGCTCAATGATGGGCCGAAGGGCCTCTATCCGTGCTGTGTAACTCTATGACTCAATAGTTCTCCAATGTCAGAGCGAGAATTGTCTGAACCCCGAATTTATTTAATGTAACAAACACAAGCACACTTAATCATCCGTGTATCAACACACTGATGGATACACAAAGATAAACACAGCGAGAAATGCAGGCAGTATCAGGATGCACAGGTAAACGGACAAGGGAAACAGACAAAGATAAAACGGTCTGTGCCTCGAACAGACAGTAACGTGTCGCTGATCGATATTAGTGAGACGAGGTGGGGAACAGGTGCTGTGAATTGGTGCTGTGGTTTAGTTGGTTAAAGCATTTGTCTTGTAAACAGGCGATCCTGGGTTCAACTCCCAGCAGTGTTTTGTGTAATTTATTATTTTTACCTCATTTGTGGAATTCAGCGACAAAGTCACACTTTGGAATTGGTATTTGTTCAGGTTTGAGGAGGAAACCGATATCAGAATGACTGTTCAAAAACACCATTTCATCGCACAGACAGACCTCTCACAGAATGTGTCTGTAACACTTTAATTTAAGGACACGTTCTTGTTTCTGGGCTCGTCGGGGTCAGGGTATAATTCACGATTTATGTCATTGAGGAGCGAATGGTTGTCTCCTCGACCTCCGGATAGCAGTGATAAAGTTCGAGGATACACAGAAGCGGACAGGGTGGTCGGGGTCTGGAACTCACTGTCTGAAAGGGTGGTCGAGGCAGAAAACCTCAACTCATTTCAAAAGTGCATGGATGTGCATTTGAAGTGCCGTAACCGACAGGGCTACGGACCAAGCCCTGGAAAGTGGGATTAAGCTGGATAGCTCTTTTTCGGCCGTCACAGACACGATGGGCCGAATGGCTTCCTTCTGTGCTGTAGCTTTCTCTGATTCTATGATTCCGTGTGTGGGAAGGGATTCACTCAGTCATCACACGTACTGAGACACCAGGAAGTTCAAAAGTGATTACAGGGGTTGGATTCTGCTGTTGATCCCATCCAGGACTGAACCATGTTCATTCTGACAGTTGGGGTTTGTTTCTCCTGATGTTAATAAGCCCTATAACTGGGCTGGAGTTTAATATTCTGGATATCTGTTAAATAAATCAGCTTTGTTTTAAACCCTTGTTGCAGATTTTGGTCTTTCCCACCTGAGTGTTTAGCATCACCTGACTGGAGCTCAGAAAGGACAATCTGGGGGGAGGATTGTCCGGTGGGAACAGAACTTCAGCCTGGACACAGTCCTTCAGGGCCACACTGAGAGGGGCAAACGGCACTTTGGTCTTTCTCGTCTCTCTTCACTGACAGCAAAGTCGCCGTGCGGCGTCCAGTCTAAAAATGACTGTGGTAATTATTCTATGAAGATTTAACCTGTTTGTGTGACAGTCCTGAGTCTTCCATTTAAGGCAGGTGTTAACTCATTTAAAATAAACCCGTTTAAAATAAATGGGTTATGAATTGTGATTTCCGTGAAGCCAATGTTCCATTCCTTTATATGATTCATGTGCCTGCTCTCCGACAACAGGGTAAATGGTGGAATATCAGCCCTGCTCAGCCGGCAATGATCACGGTACATTTTCTTGCAGACAAAACACACATTGAAACCCTGGAACTTTGAGGCGATGAATCCTGAGGAAAAATAAAATTAGGGCTCGAACCATCAAACTTTTGCACCAACCGATAGCACCACCGAGACAGGTGAAGAATTCACCCACTGAACCAGTAACTCATTGAGCTGAACTTTTTGATTGCAGTGACCAATAGAACAGTTGTCTACAGTCAGTCCAAAATGAATGGTTGAAACTTGCAGGAGTGAAAATCCAACGAGCCGGTCTTCACTCTTAAACCAGCAACTGTGAAGTTAAGAGAAACGTGCCGGAGAAATACTCGATTTCAGCGCGGTGACACTGGGCCAGAGTAAAGCTCAGTTAATATAATCGCCGAGTGGCGAGAGGGTGGATTTGGAATTCCTGAGCGACCGCACTGCGCATTTTCCAGATCTGCTTGGAGCACCAATCCCTTCAATTCATCACTTACAGGGACAATTCGATTCTCGGTTTCTTTTCCCTGAACTTGGTGAACTTTTCAAAATTGAAAGCGACCAATATCAGAGCGAACCTCGTCATCGACATGCTCACAGATACAGAGCGGCCACACTCTGCTTCAGTGAGATGAAAGTCCAGAGCGGTTTCAAGGTCGAATGCAATTGCAAAGAAAGCTCGATCAATGAAAGTGCAGGTCATTGAGGTGCCTTTAAAGTCCTGATTGTTTGAACTGAATTTCTTCCGAAAGCGCTTGAGATTCAGGTGGAGTGATTTGGGGACTTCTTTTCCCTCTTCGCAAAAGTTTGAACCGCAGCTCAAGATCAAAAGTCCCGGGCCAAATTAGGGATTCGCCGGGATATGAACCTCGCATCGAGAATTATACCCCGACCTCAATGAGCCCAGAAACAAGAACGTGTCGTCACATTTACTTGTCACGGTCACATTCTAAACTGGTTTGTCCTGTGCTGTACATTACTGTCTAAATATTACAGATAAGCAGAGCACTTGAGCTGTCACAGCTGTGACTTTGACTTTTCTCCCTCTCCGCTGGATCTGCCCGGCAACTGCCACTAACCACAATCTTCTCTCACACTTCTCCATCAGGAAGTTCCGAGCCTCGGTTTTCAAATGAAATAACGCCCATCTCTCCAATCACCGACAGCCCAGAGAGAGTTTCATAATTTCAGCTCCCACTTTACCCAAATCCTCCTTAAAGTAGCATGAAAATAATTATCCTCAAGTAAACAATAATATAATTAAAAGTTCTTATCGTCTGGGGTTTTGTTTCAGATTCCACAGCTTTTAAAGATCTGCTGATGTTTAACGAATCGCCTCTTGTTTGGCGGTTTCTGTGTGGGAAAGATCAGGAAGTGATAATTGAGAGACCGAGGATGAAGCTGTTTGATGGGAGCACTGGGGACACAGACCGTGCGCGGCTCCAGTGGAGCAATCGGTCAGCGCGCGTTATTTCTACAATAATTATACACTCGAGAAATGCTGGGGTTGTGAGCTCCAGCGCCATCTAAAGTAGTTGAACCTTCTAAACATTTTGACTGGAGTTCAAGGTACAACCGGTTCCATAACACATCGACTTCTTCATGTCCCCATGTGGGCACTGAGGCTCCTCTGGCCTCCCGTCTTGCAATAGCAGGCGAGAGTTTATTTGTTTATAGGAGGGAGAGGGGGCGATTGGCGAGAGCTGAAATGGTAAAGCGGCCGGCACGAGATCTTTAAATCTGAAGAACCAAACACACAATTCTTCTTTCCGTGAAGCAGGGATTCATCGGTTTGAAGTTTCGTGTAGGGAAAATTCGGGAGGCAAATCTGCTGCCTGGTGTCACGGTGTAACGGGTGAAATTATTCAGCTTTCAATTGTTGATCGGCTGAAATCTCGAGAGGCCTTTTCCAGCTCCCGTGTGGAACAAGTTCAGCTTTTGAACCATTGGGTAAAGTGTTTTATTTTTATTTGCTGCGAACGAATGACAAGACATTTTGTACAGACAAGAAGAATTGTAAAATCACGAGTTCTCTGTCCATGTTTCTTACATCATGTTCAACAGAAACAAGGATTCTCCTAAACATGTTGCTGAAAATTGTATCAAAGAGATACTCCCCATCATTGGACAGCGACAGGGATAATTTTGAGTCCCACCATGAATCTGTATGATGGAAACTAATTTAACAGCGAGCCTGGATAGCTCAGTCGGTAGAGCATCAGACTTTTAAAACAGGTAGTGATCTGAGGGTCCAGGGTTCAAGTCCCTGTTCAGGCTAAAAGTTTTAAAACAGCTGGCAAGTTCTGCTTTTCCAGCGGACCAACATCAGCGAAAGGAGCAAGAATTGGCCATTCAGTCCCTCGAGCCTGCTCCGCCATTTGATGAGGTCATCGCTGATCTTCGACCTCAAATCCACTTTCCCGACCTATCCCCATATCCCTTGAGTTCCTTCGTGTCCAAAAATCTATCTATCTCAGTTTTTAATCTATTCAATGGCTCAGCAGCCACAGCCCTCTGGGGTGGAGAATTCCAATGGTTCACAACCCTCGCAGTGAAGAAATCTCTGTACTAAATGGCCGGCCCCTTATCTTGGGATTATAACCATTAGTTGTGGACTCTCCAGCCAGGGGAAACAGCATCCCAGCATCTACCCTGTCAAGCCCTCTAAGAATTTTACATGTTTCAATGAGATCACCTCATTATTGTAAACTGCAGAGAATATAGGCCCATTCTGCTCAATCTCTCCTCACAGGACAACGCTCTCATCCCAGGAATCAATCTAGTGAACCTTTATTGCACCCACTCTAAGGCAAGTGTATCATTCCCAGGTAAGGAGATCAAAACTGTACACAGTACTCCAGATGCGGTCTCACCAAAGCCCTATATAATTACAGCAAGACTTCCTTATCCTTGTTCTCCAACCACCTCGCAATAAAGGCCAACACACCATTTGTTTTCCTAATTGCTTGCTGCATCTGCATGTTAACTTTCTGTGATCCGTGCACAAGGACACACAAATCCCTCTGAATACCAGCATTTCTTAATCTCTCACCTTTTAAAAGATATTCTGCTTTTCTATTCTTCCTCCCAAAGTGAATAACCTCACATTTCCCCACTTTATACTTCATTTGCCAACTTCTCGCCCACTCACTTAACCTGTCTGTATCACTTTGCATCCTCTTTCCGTCCTCCTCACGGCTTACTTTCCCACCTAGTTTTGTCTCATCAGCAAACTTGGATACATTACACTCGGTCCCCTCATCTAAGTCATTAATATAGATTGTATATAGTTGAGGCCCAAGCACTGATCTTCACGGCACCCCACTAGTTACAACCTGCCAACTCGAAAATGACCTGTTTATTCCGATTTTCTGTTTTCTCGACGTCAACAAATCCCCAATCCATGTTAATATATTACCCACAATCCCATGAACCCTAATCTTGTTCAACAAACTTTTGTGTGGCACCTTATCGAATGCCTTTTGAAAATCCAAATATTCTATATCCACTGGTTCTCCCTTATCTATCCTGCTATCTGAACCCTCAAAATCTCTTCTCGAGTTGTCAAACACGAATTCCCTTTCATAAAACCGTGTTGCATGTGCCTAACCATATTATAATTTTCTAAGTGCCCTGTTACCACGTCCCTAGTAATAGATTCTCGCAATTTCCCTCCTACTATTGTCAGGCTAAATGGCCTGTAGTTCCCTGTTTTCTCTCTCCCTCCTTTCTTGAATAGAGGGGTTACATTTGGTACCTTCCAATCCATGGGGACCTTTCTAGAATCATGGGAACTGTGGAAGATAAAACCAATTCATCCACTGTCTCTGCAGCGACCTCTTTTAAAACCCTAGGATGTCGGCCATCAGGTCCAATGAATTTGTCAGCTTTTAGTCCCATTAATTTCTCCAGTACTTTTTCTTTACTAATCTTAATTGCTTTAGGTTCCTCACTCTCATCAGAACCTTGGTTCCCCAATACTTCTGGTATGATTTTTGTGTCCTCTACTGTGACGACAGATACAAAATACTTGTTTAACGTCTCTTTCATTTCCTTATTCTCCATTATAAATTCTCCTGTCTCTGTCTCCAAGGGACCCATGTTTACTTTCGCGAATCTCTTCCTTCATACATATTTATCAATTTCTTGGTCATCCTTTGCTGATTTCTAAAACTCTCCTAATCCTCAGGCTTACTATTCTTTTTGGCAACATTATAAGCCTCTTTTAACCTAAAATATCATTAATCTCTCCAATTAACCAAGGTTGGACCACTTTTCCGGTGGAGTTTTTAACCCTCAAGGGAATGTAATTTTGTTGAGGAATTATAAATTATTTCTTTAAATGTTCGCCATTGCTTATCTATCATCATATTTTAAATCTAATTTCCCAAACTACCTTAGCCAACTCAATCCTCATAACTACGTTATTGGTTTTGTTTAAATTTAAGACCCTAGTTTCCGACTTAATGACATCACTCTCAAACTTTCAAACTCAATGTGAAATTCTATCATATTATGATCATTCTTCCCCAGAGGATCATTTACTATAAGATTACTATAAGATTACTAATTAACCTTGTCTCATTACAAAATATTAGATCTAAAATAGCCTGTTCCCTTGTTGATTCCTCGACATATTGATCTAGAAAACTGACTCGAATGCATTCCATCAACATAAAACAGCTTATCTTGAGTTGCTAACATGATGTCAACACGATGGGATGACTTATAAGTAGAAGACACGGCCAGATCTGCGAGGTGAATTAGATGTTTGCTGAAAACACGGAGAATTAATGAAACCAAGACTTCCCTGCAGAGCAAAGAATTGGAACGAAAGGTGCTGGGCATTGAGAGGCGAAGGATTTTGTAGATAGCAGGATGAATAGACAAAAGTATCTCAACTCCCTGCTTCTTTTCAATACTGATAAATATAGACAAAAATCTCATCTCCGTGCTTCTTTCAGATAATGAATGTTCTCATGCTCAAGAGATCACTGATCCAAGCCCATTATGTCGACTTGCACTTTCCTTCCAACCTGCATATGATGCTTCACTTTGAAATTGTCCATTTTTTCACACTGGGATTCCTTTTGAAGAAAACATTGCTGTGATCAGCTTGTGCTGTTAAGGAGATGGAGCTCAAGGAGACACATAAAAGGATAATGATAACAGTGACTGTTCAGACACTGTGAGCTACAGTTAAAGGTCGGCAATATTTAAAGTATCAGGCAGCAGATCTTTTCCAAATCTTGATACTAATGGCAAGAAAACTTAACGTGGACTTTGATCAATGTCACGACTTTCAAATAGCAGACATTTTATACACAAGGCAAGAAAGATTTACAAGGATGTTGCCTGGACTGTAGAATTTTAGCTATGAGGAAAGATTGGATAGGCTGGGGTTGTTTTCTTTGGAACAGAGGAGACTGAAGGACCCTCATAATTTTGAGGTGAACAAAATTATGAGGGTCCCAGATAGCGTGGATTGGAAGGACCCACTTCTCTTAGCAGAGAGGTTAATAACCAGGGGCATAGATTTAAAGTGATTGGTAGAAGGTTTAGTGGGGAACTGAGGAGAAATTCTTTCACCCAAGGGTTGTGGGGGTCTGGAACTGACTGCCTGAAAGGGTGGTAGAGGCGGACACCCTCATCGCAGTTGAAGAATACTTGAACTGCCGGAAGCTACAAGGCTATGGGCCAAGAGCTGGAAAGTGGGATTAAGCTGGATAGCTCTTTTTCGGCCGGCACAGACACGATGGGCCGAATGGCCTCTTTCTGTGCCATCAATTTCTTTGATTCTATGAGTCTAATTAACAGTCTCTCTGCTCCTCTACTTTTCAACTTTGACCATTTAGTTTACATTTCATCTCATTTTTCTTCCTCTCAAAATGCAAAACGTCACATTTCTCTGCGTTAAATTTCACCTGCCTGTTTACGAACCTGTGGACGTCATAATGAAGTCACTGACTCCTCTTCCCAGTTCCCCACGCTGCCAATGTTGGCGTCACCTATAGATTTTCACCTTGTGTCCCACATACCCAAGCTCAGATCATTCTCTATATTGAGAAGAGCAATGGTCCCAACACTGACCCTGGGGGACACCACTGTTTACATCCCTCCAGTCTGAAGAACATCCATTAACCACTACTCTCTGTTTTCTGCCCTTTACACAACTTCCTACCCACACTGCCTCATTCATTTTAATACCGTGGGTATTAATTTTATCAACAAGTCTCCTGTCCGGCACCTTATCAAACACCTTTTCACAATCCATCAACACAACATCCACGACATTCCCTTATCAGTATACTCGAGTTATCTCAAATAATCCATGTTGGCTGTTCTTAATTAATGTGTTTTTCCAACAAATGTTGAAATGTTTGCTCCACCTCATCTGGTTTAATCTGTTTCAAGCCACAACAGAAAGGTCGTGTTTTCTCCTGGAGCTTAAGATAAATTATTTTTTTTAAATGATGCTTCAGTCAATGACGGACATCTGGGCTTAAACCCGCCCATTCGGTGCCGCAACTCCCGCCCCTCTCACACTCCGATTGGTTGGAGGACCAACTGTTCTCTCATCCCTCCAGTCAATTTACCATAAGACCATAAGATCATCAGAGATAGGAGCAGGAGTAGGCCATTCGGCCCCTCGAGTCTGCTCCGCCATTTAATGAGATCATGGCTGATCTGATGTTTACCTCAACTCCACTTTCCCGCCCTTTCCCCATATCCTTTGACTCCCTTGCGAATCAAAATTTTTTTCCAACTCAGCCTTGAATGTATTCAATGACTCAGCCTCCACAGCTTTTTGGGGTAAAGAATTCCAAAGATTCACAACCCTCTGGGAGAAGAAATTCCTCCTCATGTCCGTCTTAAACGGGCGACCACTTATTCTGAGAAGATACCCCCTAGTTTTAGATTCCCCCATGAGGGGTAACATCCTCTCAGCATCTACCCTGTCGAGTCCCCCCAGAATCTTGTATGTTTCAATAAGATCTCCTCTCATTCTTCTAAACTCCAATAATTACAGACCAAACCTGTTCAATCATTCCTCATAAGACAACCCTTCCATACCCGGAATCAACCTCGTGAACCTTCTCTGAACTGCCTCCAATGCAAGTATGCCCTTCCTGAAATAAGGTCACCAGAACTGTACGCAGTACTCCAGATGTGGTCTCACCAGCACCCTGTAGAGTTGTAGCATGACTTCCCTGCTTTTGTACTCCATCCTGCTAGAAATAAAGGCCAATATTCCGTTTGCCTTCCGGATTACCTGCTGCAGTTGTATGTTGACTTTTTATATTTTATGTACGAGGACACCAAGGTCCCTCTGTACCGCAGCATTTTGTAGTATTTCTCCATTCAAATAATATTTTGTTTTTTTATTTTTCCTCCCAAAGTGGATGACTTCACATTTTCCCACATTATATTCCATCCACCAAATTTTTGCCCATCCGCTTAACCTGTCAATATCTCTTTACAGACAAGTTGTGTCCTTATCGCAACTTGCTTTTCCACCTTTCATCAACAAATTTGGCCACAAGACACCCTGTTCTTTCATCCAAGCCATGAATATGTATTGTTAATAGTTGAGGCCCCAGCACTGATCGCTGCGGCACCCCACTCATTACTGGAAATTCCGATAAATTCCTACTGCTCCAGTTGGTCGGGATATCTCCTTAATCACCAGGGCGAGGTTAATGGTGAAACTGACGGTCCTGTGGTGCAGTTAGAAAATAAACATTAATTGAACCCGTCAGTTGCAACAATTAATAAAACGAAATTAATAAAAGTTAATGAAAAAATATTATCTGGAGTTCACCAAAGTTGGGGGGGGGCTTCTATGCTGTGTGTTTGTGCCGGTTTAAATGGCACGAAGGGCTGGGCTTTCAGTTTATTTTATTATCCTTGGTCCAAACGCGCTCTTCCTGCTTCCAATGTCTTTGTTTTTCGGCCTGATATTAAGATCATCAATGGCGGCTGCAGCACCCAGCATGCAACGCGGTTCAGATTGTGCCCTATCTGAATCAGTGGAGCCCAGTGCGCAGGCGCAGTAGTGACTCATTACCGGTCAGTGTGTCCTGAGCATGCGCGGCCAGTCGAGGCTGCGGGAGGAGCGCGTTCGGTGCAGGTCAGAGGATCGGAGCAAGAGGCTCAATAAACCCCGGGGCCCGGGTCCGGGCTCAGGCCCAGGCTCAGGCTTTACAAACCCCGAGTGCGGCCCCAGACCCGAATATAAAACAGTGAACATTATCCCCCCCTCACTACCCGCCGGGAAATGAAGGGGAAATGGGGATCGGTCAGGGAGCGTCTGTAAATGAAGGAGAAATGGTGATCGGTCAGGGAGCGTCTGTAAATGAAGGAGAAATGGTGATCGGTCAGGGAGCGTCTGTAAATGAAGGAGAAATGGGGATCGGTCAGGGAGTGTCTGTAAATGAAGGAGAAATGGTGATCGGTCAGGGAGCGTCTGTCAATGAAGGAAAATGGTTATCGGTCAGGGAGCGTCTGTAAATGAAGGAGAAATGGTGATCTGCCAGGGAGCGTCTGTCAATGAAGGAGAAATGGGGATCGGTCAGGGAGCGTCTCTAAATGAAGGGGAAATGGTGATCGGTCAGGGAGCGTCTGTCAATGAAGGAGAAATGGTGATCGGTCAGGGAGCGTCTGTAAATGAAGGAGAAATGGTGATCGGTCAGGGAGCGTCTGTAAATGAAGGAGAAATGGTGATCGGTCAGGGAGCGTCTGTAAATGAAGGAGAAATGGTGATCTGCCAGGGAGCGTCTGTCAATGAAGGAGAAATGGTGATCGGTCAGGGAGCGTCTGTAAATGAAGGAGAAATGGTGATCGGTCAGGGAGCGTCTGTAAATGAAGGAGAAATGGTGATCGGTCAGGGAGCGTCTGTAAATGAAGGAGAAATGGTGATCGGTCAGGGAGCGTCTGTAAATGAAGGAGAAATGGTGATCGGTCAGGGAGCGTCTGTAAATGAAGGTGTGAGGACAACATAGTGTGCTGAGAGTTCGGTACGTGTGGGAGTTGAAGGGTTAATCTCTTTAAGGGTTAATCTCTTTAAATCTAGTGCATATTGCTTCAACTGTTTAAGGTCAATTTAAAAGTTTAAATTTCTAAGTTTCTGTCTGGCTTCAGCAGAGAGCTGCTGTAGCAAGTTAATTGGTTAGCTAGATTCAATTGGTACCTGAAGGTGGGGCAGGCCTGACTCATCTGAGTCTCAACTGTAGAAATACAGGGGCCTGTCAGTGCGGACAGCACGGTGTGAGGACAACACAGTGTGCTGAGAGTTCGGTACGTGTGGGAGTTTGGTAAAGTGGGGGAAGGAGGTGCTGCTTTGCCTTGCTTTTCCTGCAGAGCGGTAGTGGACCTGAGAGCGGTGAGCGGCGGGAGAGAGCGAGACCAGAGCGGGGATATAAACAGCGCGGAGAGAGCGAGACCAGAGCTTACTCTGAGAGCGAGACTCTGAGACCAGCGGCAGAGTTCGGGGTGACGTCACCAGTCAGAAAGTGACGCGGCACAGGGGAGGCAGCTGATTGGTGAGTAGGTTCAGGTGAGTATTTCTACCATTTTACTGTAAGTAAAGTAATAAGAAAGGGAAGATCTGCAGGTTTTATAGCAGATAGTGTTTTTTTTAGTGAACCTAGGTCCCTAGTATAGTTAACATTTTCTAATTTCAACGTAATTTAAAAGGGGTAACTAAGCTAAGGCAAGTCATGGCAGCAGACCTCGCACCCGTGATATGCTCCTCCTGCAAGATGTGGGAAGTCATGGACACTACCAGTGTCCCTGCCGACCATGTGTGCAGGAAGTGTGTCCACCTGCAGCTACTGACCGATCGTATCTCGGAGCTGGAGCTGCGGGTGGACTCACTGTGGAGCATCCGCGATGCAGAGAAACTCGTGGATAGCACGTTTAGCGAGTTGGTCACACCGCAGGTAAAGGGTATACAGGCAGGAAGTGAATGGGTGACCACCAGGAAGAGTAAGAGGTGCAGGCAGGTAGTGCAGGGGTCCCCTGTGGCCATCCCCCTCTCAAACAGATATGCCACTTTGGATGCTGTTGGGGGGGATGACTTATCAGGGGAAGGCAGCAGCAGCCAACTTCCTGGCACCACGGGTAGCTCTGCTGCACAGGCTGGGAGGAAAAAGAGTGGCAGAGCTATAGTGATAGGGGACTCAATTGTAAGGGGAATAGACAGGCGTTTCTGCGGCCGCAACCGAGACTCCAGGATGGTGTGTTGCCTCCCTGGTGCAAGGATCAAGGATGTCTCGGAGCGGCTACAGAACATTTTGGAGGGGGAGGGCGAACAGCCAGCTGTCGTGGTGCACATAGGCACCAACGATATAGGTAAAAAAGGGGATGAGGTCCTAAAAGCAGAATATAGGGAGTTAGGAGGTAAATTAAAAAATAGGACCTCAAAGGTAGTAATCTCAGGATTGCTGCCAGTGCCACGTGCTAGTCAGAGTAGAAATAGGAGGATATTTCAAATGAATACGTGGCTAGAGGAATGGCGCAAGGGGGAGGGATTCAAATTCCTGGGACACTGGAAACGGTTCTGGGGGAGGTGGGACCAGTACAAACCGGATGGTCTGCACCTGGGCAGGGCCGGGACCGCTGTCCTAGGAGGAGTGTTTGCTAGTGCTGTTGGGGAGGGTTTAAACTAAAGTGGCAGGGGGTTGGGAACCTGAGCAGGGAGAGAGAGGAAAGCGTAACAGGAAGGGACAGAAGGTATGGAGTAATAGGTAAAGTGTTAAAAAAGGAAAAAGCAGGAACTAAGCGTCACAAAACAGATTTGAAAGTTCTTTATCTGAATGCACGTAGCATTCGTAATAAAATGGACGAGTTAACGGCACAAATAACTACGTATGGGTATGATCTTGTGGCCATTACAGAAACATGGCTGCAGGGTGACAACGACTGGGAATTAAATATGCCAGGGTATTTAACAATCAGGAAGGACAGGCAGGAAGGAAGGGGAGGTGGGGTGGCTATGTTAATAAAGGAAGGAATCACTGTAATACAGAGAAATGATATTGGGACAAAGCATCAAGATAATGAAACAGTTTGGGTGGAGATAAGGAATAATAAGGGAAAAAAAACATTAGTGGGCGTAGTATATAGGCCTCCTAATAGTTGCAACTCTGCTGGAAGAAGTATTAATCAGGAGATAGTCGGGGCATGTAATAAGGGAACAGCCATAATTATGGGGGATTTTAATTATCATATTAACTGGACAAATCAAATTGGGCAGAGCAGCCTTGAGGACGAGTTCATTGAGTGCATCAGGGATGGATTTCTTGAGCAGTATGTAACTGATCCTACAAGGGGGCAGGCAACCTTGGACCTGGTCCTGTGTAATGAGTCAGGATTAATTAATAATGTCCTAGTTAAGGATCCCCTTGGAACGAGCGACCACAACATGGTTGAATTCCATATCCAATTAGAGGGTGAGAAGGTTGATTCTCAAACAAGCGTACTGAGCTTGAATAAAGGAGACTATGATGGTATGAGAGCGGAATTGATTAAAGTGGACTGGGAAAATAGATTAAAGGGTAAGACGGTACATGAGCAGTGGTGTTCATTTAGGGAGTTATTTTACAACTTTCAAAATAAATATATTCCACTGAGGAAAAAAGGGTGTAAAAGAAATGACAGCCATCCGTGGCTAAGTAAAGAAATCAAGGATAGTATCCGACTAAAAACAAGGACATATAAGGTAGCCAAACTTAGTGGGAGGATAGAAGATTGGGAATTCTTCAAAAGACAGCAAAAAGTAACTAAAGGATTGATTAAGAAAGGGAAGTTAGATTATGAAAAGAAATTAGCAAAAAATATAAAAACAGATAGCAAGAGTTTCTATAGTTATATAAAAAGAAAAAGGGTGGCTAAGGCAAACGTAGGTCCCTTAGAGGATGAGACCGGGAAATTAATGGTGGGAAACATGGAGATGGCAAAAATGCTGAACAAATATTTTGTTTCAGTCTTTACAGTAGAGGACACTAAGAATATCCCAACACTGGACAAACAGGGGACTCTCGGGGGGGAGGAGCTAAATACGATTAAAATCACTCAGGAGATGGTACTCAGTAAAATAATGGGACTCAAGGCGGATAAATCCCCTGGACCTGATGGCTTCCATCCTAGGGTCTTGAGGGAAGTGGCAGTAGGGATTGTGGATGCTTTGGTGATAGTTTTCCAAAATTCCCTGGACTCAGGAGAGGTCCCGGCAGATTGGAAAACTGCTAATGTAACACCGTTATTTAAAAAGGGTAGTAGGCAGAAGGCTGGAAATTATAGGCCAGTTAGCTTAACATCTGTGGTGGGTAAAATTTTGGAGTCTATTATTAAGGAGACAGTAACGGAACATTTAGATAAGCATAATTTAATAGGACAAAGTCAGCATGGCTTTATGAAGGGGAAGTCATGTCTGACAAATTTGCTTGAGTTCTTCGAGGATATAACGTATAGGGTGGATAAAGGGGAACCAGTGGACGTAGTGTATTTAGACTTCCAGAAGGCATTCGACAAGGTGCCACATAAAAGATTATTACTTAAGATAAAAAATCACGGGATTGGGGGTAATATTCTGGCATGGGTGGAGGATTGGTTATCGAACAGGAAGCAGAGAGTTGGGATAAATAGTTCATTTTCGGACTGGCAACCAGTAACCAGTGGTGTTCCACAGGGGTCGGTGCTGGGTCCCCAACTCTTTACAATCTATATTAACGATTTGGAGGAGGGGACCGAGTGCAACATATCAAAATTTGCAGATGATACAAAGATGGGAGGGAAAGTAGAGAGTGAGGAGGACATAAAAAACCTGCAAGGGGATATAGACAGGCTGGGTGAGTGGGCGGAGATTTGGCAGATGCAATATAATATTGGAAAATGTGAGGTTATGCACTTTGGCAGGAAAAATCAGAGAGCAAGTTATTTTCTTAATGGCGAGAGACTGGAAAGTACTGCAGTACAAAGGGATCTAGGGGTCCTAGTGCAAGAAAATCAAAAAGTTGGTATGCAGGTGCAGCAGGTGATCAAGAAAGCCAACGGAATGTTGGCTTTTATTGCTAGGGGGATAGAATATAAAAACAGGGAGGTATTGCTGCAGTTATATAAGGTATTGGTGAGACCGCACCTGGAATACTGCATACAGTTTTGGTCTCCATACTTAAGAAAAGACATACTTGCTCTCGAGGCAGTACAAAGAAGGTTCACTCGGTTAATCCCGGGGATGAGGGGGCGGACATATGAGGAGAGGTTGAGTAGATTGGGACTCTACTCATTGGAGTTCAGAAGAATGAGAGGCGATCTTATTGAAACATATAAGATTGTGAAGGGTCTTGATCGGGTGGATGCAGTAAGGATGTTCCCAAAGATGGGTGAAACTAGAACTAGGGGGCATAATCTTAGAATAAGGGGCTGCTCTTTCAAAACTGAGATGAGGAGAAACTTCTTCACTCAGAGGGTGGTAGGTCTGTGGAATTTGCTGCCCCAGGAAGCTGTGGAAGCTACATCATTAGATAAATTTAAAACAGAAATAGACAGTTTCCTAGAAGTAAAGGGAATTAGGGGTTATGGGGAGCGGGCAGGAAATTGGACATGAAGCTGAGTTCGGATCGGTCAATGCCCTGTGGGTGGCGGAGAGGGCCCAGGGGCTATGTGGCTGGGTCCTGCTCCGACTTCTTGTGTTCTTTAGATTTGTGGTTGGGATCAGATCAGCCATGATCTTATTGAATGGCGGAGCAGGCTCGAGGGGCCGATTGGCCTACTCCTGCTCCAATTTCTTATGTTCTTATGTTCTTATGTTCTAATGGTGATCGGTCAGGGAGCGTCTGTAAATGAAGGAGAAATGGTGATCTCTATATCTTCAGTCATCCAGGGAGCTCGAGCTTTGGATGCTGTTCCTTTCCACCTCGTGGGAATCTGTCTACTCTGTACCCAAACCAACTCCTCCTTGAAGGCCTCCCACTGTTCAATTACTGTTCTGCCTGCCAATTTTTGATACCAATCCACCTGGACAAGATCCCTTTTTAACTCACTGGAATTAGCCCTCCTCCAGTTAAGAATTTTCACATTTGACTGTCCCCTGTCCTTTTCCATAACTGTTCTAAACCTAATAAGATTATGATCACTGCTGCCCCACTGAAACATGCTCCACCTGCCCCACTTCATTCTCCACACCGAGCCCACTGCTGTGCTCACACTCACTCACACTCTCACATTCACTCTCTCACACTCACTCTCACACTCACTCTCTCACCCTTTCACTCATGGTTTAGGGCCACTGAAAGATGATGCGATGGGTTTGGATTTCAGCACAGGGAGGAGGGAGAGTGTGTGGGACGGGGATTTACAGCTTTGAGGAATGAGAGAGGAAATAATGTTCCATTGAAAGTAGAGCTATCTGATCTGAATTTCTATCCTGTACTTACAGTGATAACTTTAATAAACTCCTTTTACAGGGGAGGATTTACAGAGGGAAACTCAAACCAAAGATCACGTCAAGATCTGACAGAGTCACTCGATTCATCAGGACCTGAATATCATCGGCCTTTGAATGTGGAAGGAGAAATGTTTGTCTGTTCTATCTGTGGGAGAAGATTTCAAACATCAGTGTGAATGGAAAAGCAACGAGACACACACACCCGAGTGAGAGTGTTCCAGTGCACTGATTGTGGAAAGAGCTTTAACCAGTTACACAGCCAGAAAAAACATCGCACCATTCACAGCGGGGAGAAACCGTACACGTGTTCTGTGTGTGGACGAGGCTTCAACTGATCGTCCAACCTGGAGAGACACAAGGACACCCGGACCATGGAGAAACCGTGGAAATGTGGGGACTGTGGGAAGGGATTCAATTGTCTGGCACAGCTGGAAACTCATCGATACCGTCACACTGGGGAGAGGCCGTTCACCTGCTCCGTGTGTGGGAAGGGATTCGCTCGATCATCCACCCTGCTGAAACACCAGCGAGTTCACACTGGGGAGAGGCCGTTCACCTGCTCCGTGTGAGGGAAGGGATTCACTCGGACATCACACCTGCTGACACACCAGCGAGTTCACTCCGATGACCGACCTTTTAAATGTTCTGACTGTGAGAAAAGGTTTAAAAGCAAAATTGATCTGATGAGACACCAACGCACCCACACTGGGAGAGGCCGTTCTCCTGCTCTGTGTGAAAGAAGAGATTCACTCGGTCATCCCTCCTTCTGTCACACCAGCGAGTTCACACTGAAGAGAGACCTTTAAATGTTCTGACTGTGAGAAAAGATTTAAAATCAGAAATGATCTGCTGAGACATCGACGCACTCACACTGGGGAGAGACTGTTCACCTGCTCCGTGTGTGGGAAGAGATTCACGAATTCATCCCACCTTCTGAAACATCCACTTGTTCACACTATTGAGTGACCTTTTAACTCAGTGACTGTGAGAAGAGCTTGAGAAGCAGAAATGAACTGCTGACACATCAACTCACGCCCATTGGTTGAGAGACTGTTCACCTGCTCCGTGTGGGGGAAGGGATTCACTCAGTCATCACACGTGCTGAGACACCAGCGAGTTCACATATGACTGCAGGGGTTGGATTCTGCTGTTAATCCCATCCAGGACTGAACCATGTTCATTCTGACAGTTGGGGTTTGTTTCTCCTGATGTTAATAAGCCCTATAACTGGGCTGGAGTTTAATATTCTGGATATTTGTGAAATAAATCAGCTTTGTTTTAAACACCTTGTTGTAGATTTTGGTCTTTCCCACCTGAGTGTTTAGCATCACCTGACTGGAGCTCAGAAAGGACAATCTGGGGGGAGGATCGTCCGGTGGGAACAGAACTTCAGCCTGGACACAGTCCTTCAGGGCCACACTGAGAGGGGCAAACGGCACTTTGGTCTTTCTCGTCTCTCTTCACTGACAGCAAAGTCACCGTGCGGCGTCCAGTCTAAAAATGACTGTGGTAATTATTCTATGAAGATTTAACCTGTTTGTGTGACTGTCCTGAGTCTACCATTTAAGGCAGGCGTTAACTCATTTAAAATAAACCCATTTAAAATAAATGGGTTAAAGTCTGCATCAAAATAGCAGAGGGAGGAGTTCACAGGAGCCTGTTAACTGCTGGTACAATTATACAACAGTCATTTGATCTCCAGATAAAGAAGGACCTGCAGTGTGTTTCCAGAATTCCCGGTTTTATTGATGTGTGCGTGTTAGACACCAGGATCACTAAAAATACACGATCCGGACCATCCACAGGGTGGGGGCGATCCCGACAGTTACTCTGGGATCACTCCCACTGCGGAACTCCACCACTGACCCTGCTGAAGGTTGCAGGCTCAGGGAGTGGGGCCTCCAGGAGTGGACTGTGAGATAGCTGACAAAGATATGCTGAGGTACCAGAGGAATCCTTACTAAGGAACCGTCTGGGGTTTTACCTCTCAGTGTGGGTCTAGCGGTGAATGATTCCTGACTCCCCGAACTGTCTTACATTTAACCCAGATCGGATCAGGATGAATTCAGTTTACAGGAGAATTGGGTCAAATATCACCCACAATCGAGGGAGACAAAAGCAGCCATTAGAGAAGCTCAGATCTTTGGAAAAGAAGATGGTGCCCAATTCTGAGAATAATAGCAAATGTCTTTCCAGCTCCGTCAGGAGTCAGAAGACCATTAAAGATGCTTTAGGGCCACTGAAAGACAGTTCAGGACAGATTCCCGGGCTATGGCAGAGCTGTTGAATGACTATTTCTCATCAGTCTACACTCCTGTGGATGAGGCTCAGATTCCAGCTGTGGGATGTGCTGTCAACAATAACATCATAAATATTAAAATAGAATGGGATGTCACTTTGGATAAAATATGAACTCTCAAAATGCATTGTGCTCCAGGTCCAGATGATATCCACCCCCGGGTGTTTAAAGAGATGGGACGGGTGCTCTGTGAGCCCCTTGCCTGTATCTTCAACAGCTCAATAGAGTCAGGGATTGTCCCCTGAGATTGGAAGGGAGCTCACGTAGTTCCCATTTTCATTAAAGGGGACAAATCAGAGCCGGGGAATGACAGGCCCATCAGTGTGACCTCGATCAGAGGGAAGATGCTTGAAGGGATCCTAAGAGATGCTGTTTATGATCACGGGGAAAGAGAAGGGGCCATTAGAGATACTCAACACGGCTTCTGGGAAAGAAAATGGTGTCTTACAAACTTGCTTGAGTTTTTTGAAGAAGTTGCTGGGTTAGTGGATGAGGGTAATCCGGTTCACATTGTCTATCTCAGGGATGTCAAACTCATTTCCTATGGTGAACCTGACCCGATATCCTGGCACTTGGCCTGGGCCACATTCAGCAAAAGTTATTAAACTCGAAATAGATGAAGATGAACTATATTGGTATTTACTTACATTTAGAATTTATTTACAGCTACTGCTGCTCCCGATACCTGGCACCTCTGAGCTTGAACTATTGCACCAACATTTGGAGTAAATGACTGGGCTGAGGCCTGTCTTGGATAAAAACATGAGGACCACTTGTCATTACAGAACTGTGTGTCCCAAACACTAACCGTGGAAGTGAATTCCACAGACTGCCTACTCCCTATGTAAAGAAGTTTTCCACACCGCCTGAGGAAGGGGAAAGCCCCCGAAAGCTTGTGGGATTAAAAATAAAATCGTTGGACTATAACTTGGTGTTGCAAAATTGTTTACAATTGTTAACCCCAGTCCATCACCGGCATCTCCACATTATATCAAGGAAAGCAGTGGTCCCAGCACCGACCCCTGGGGAACACCACTGTACACCTCCCTCCATTCCGAAAAACAACCGTTCACCACTACACTCTGTTTCCTGTTATTTAGCCAATTCTGTATCCATGCTGCTACTGCCCCTTTTATTCCATGGGCTTCAATCTTGATGACAAACCCATTATGCGGCACATTATCTGATGCCTTTTCGAAGTCCATACACACCACATTAACTGCATTGCCCTCATCTACTCTCTGTTACCTCATCAAAAAACTGTATCAAGTTAATTAAACACGATTTGCCTTTAACAAATCCGTGCTGCCTTTCCCTAATCCTTGTCCAAGTGACTGCTAATTCTGTCCCGGATTATCGTTGCTCGAACTTTCTCCACTACCGAGGTTAAACTGACTGGTCAGTAGTTGCTGGATTTTTTCTTTCACCCTTTCTTGAACAGGGGTGTAACATTTGCAATTCTCCAGTCCTCTGGCATCACCCCCATATCTAAGGATGTTTGGAGGTTTTTTGCCAGTACCTCTGCAATTTCCACCGTTACTTCCCTCAGCAACCGAGGATGCATCCCATCCGGACCAGATGACGGATCTACTTTAAGCACAGCTCGTCTTTCCAGTACCTCCTCTTTATAAATTTTTAGCCAATCCAGTGTCTCAACTACATCTTCCTTTACTGACACTCTGGCAGCGTCTTCTTCCTTGGGAAAGACAGATGCAATGTATTTATTTCGTACCTCCGCCATGCCCACTGCCTCCCACTGCTACTAATTCGTTATAATCTGGGCCAGTGGTGCAATGGATAACGCATTAGGTTCGATTCCTACCTGGCTTGGATTTTTTTATGCAAAATTTTATGGCCTTCAATACCTTGCAAGCTGTCCTACTTGGTGGTGCTGCCTGGCTCCATACCTGGTAAGTGCCTTCTCAGTGCAGCAAGCAGTGCATCAGTGTCATAATCTGAAGGTCCTGAATTCAATCTTCAGAGAAGGCATCAAGGATTACGAAGCTTTTTTTCCATCTCTCACCTCATCTTTCCATCTTTGCTGCATCGCAAAATCAAGAACTTTTGCTTACTGCAGCACATCAAAAGATTTGCTGCCCCTTGATATCTCTGTATCCAAACACACAGTGAAGTTTAGGAAGTCCATGGGCGATGGACTCACTGACAACACTCTTGTTTCTGTATAATTGCCCCAAGACAAACGGTGAGTGGAGAATATAATCAACGATCCCGCTACTTCTCACAGGCCAAGTGAGCGCTCCACCAGTTGAGCTAATTCCTCGTTTGCTGTTTGTAAATCGCCCCTCACAGTTCCTGCCTCACACTCGCCTTCAAGCTGCTCCAAGACCAGCAGAGAAATCTTGCCTTGGGTTGCCGCTCCCTGAATATATTAAATACTTTGCTCCAATCGGTGGTATCGAGCATCAGCAAGTGAGGAACAGCAGAACGGGAAGCCGCAGTAATCATGAGTGATGCTGAGAAGAGCCCGAGCCTTCGGAAGGAAGACGAGGTCACCAGAAAGCAACAGCCGCCCGAGCTCGAGGAGCAGCGAGAGCCCTGACTGACTGACTGATCGAAGACTATTTTGCCTGAAATTGAGGGCGATTTGAAGTGTTGCTGCTCAAAGGCACTTCCTGCTGGTGAGCAGAGGGAAATGCTCGAGTGAAACAGCCGTGCTCGGGCAGACACAGAAAGCTTTTCGGTTTTGGAAAGGGGAAGAGGTGTCCTGTGCCTGAGTGGCAACATGTTAATCTGTGAGCTGCCTGTGAAGTTCAGAGAGTGACCTTGAGGTAATTGCTGCTTATTCCAAAATCACACTCACTCCTTCGAGCCGGAATTGAACCAGCGACCTAAGGATGACTTTATTTTGTTTTATTCACTACAGTCCTCCGCTCTACCAGCTGAGCTATCGAAGGGAAGTGATAAACAGTGCTGTCTTTGGTGATTGTTCACCGTGCGCCTGTTGACACGTTCAGACTCGTGGAGTCCGGTGCTGATCGAAGACTTCTTTTGCCTGAAAGCGAGAGCTGAGTGTTTTGAAGTATTGCTGCTCAAAAGCGCTCCCTGCTGGTGAGCAGAGGCAGAGCAGCCTTGTTTGGGCAGACACAGAAAGTTTTCAGGTTTGAGAAAGGAAAAGAGGCGTCCTGTGCCTTCATGGCAACATGTTAATCTGTGAGGTGCCTGTAAAGTTAAGAGAGCGACCTTGAACTAATTGCTGCTTATTGCAAAATCACGCGTTCTCCTTCGAGCAGGAATTGAACAAATGACGGAAGGATGACTTTGTCTTATTTTCTACGACAGTCTTGTCGCTCGACCAGCTGAGGTATCGAAGGGAAGCGGCAAAAATGTTTCACTTTGGTGATTGTTCACCGTGCACCTTTGACACACCCGGACTCGTGGATTCCAGTGCTCATGACTGAGGCTGACTCGGTACCTGCTCATACCGCAGTGCTGTGGGAGTGGGAGCTGCTCCGTGTTCTCCACAGCCTGGGCCAGTGACACAATGAATAATGGGACTGATTATTGATCTGGAGATTGTAGGTTCAAGTTTACGGAGGGTGTAAAGTGGAAGGCCGGGCCTGGAGAGCATTGGAATAGTCGAGTCTGGAGGTAAACAAAGGCACGGATGAGGGTTTCAGCAGCAGAACATCATTCTGGAAGTTGGGATTTGTTTCTGCTGATGTTAATAACCGCTATAACTGGGCTGAAATTCAATATTCTGGATCGATGTCAAATAAATCAACTTTGTTTCAAACAGAATGGGTCAATTACTTGATAAATTCAAGATAAGAGACTAATTGATGTCCTCATTACCGATTATTCTGCCTTTTCTCCTTTCTCACTGTGGATTATTTCAGTTCTCATACCTTCAATTACTCTCATGGCCAAGTCCCAGCTCCCCGGTCCTTCCCGAGTGCCTCTCCCAGCCTTGGGATCCAGGGACGGTATCAGTAATGTACCCGGGATCACTAAACACAAAACCCAGTCTGTGAATCACTTTCAGCGACTGGACTTATCGTGTGTCCCACAGCATCTCTCTCACCTTCGATGTGTGAATAGAGCATCAGGCCTGGGAATCTCGGCTTAAATTTAAATACACTCAGCAAATGTATTTAACAAAATACAAACAAGTAAACACATCACGGCCCAATAATCCAGCACTAAATTCAAAGGAGTAAGTCTGTTATCAAACTCCTTGAGTGGACAGAATAAAGAAAAATCCCAACTCTAAGATCCCCTCGAATCCTTTGCAAATTCCTTACAAATCTTGACAATAATCAACAAGTCTAATTGAATGTTGACCTTTATCTCGAGTGGGGTTGGAATACAGAAGTGATGCTTCAGTTGTAATGAACCTTGGTCAGACCCCACCTGGAGAACTGGGCACCGAACCGAGGGAGAGATAAATCGGCCTTAGAAAAGGTACAGTGCAGATTCACCAGAATGATGCCGGGGTTAAAAGGGTTAAATTATGAGGAGAGGTGGCATAAACTTGGTTTTTATTCCCATGAGTTTAGAACATTGAGATGTGACCTCATCGAGGTGTTTAAAATAATAAAGGGATTCAATAAGGTAGATACAGAGAAATGATTTCTTCTGGAGGGGAATCAAGAACAAGAGTCATAAGAAATAGGAGCAGGAGTGGGCCATACGGCCCCTCGAGCCTGCTCTGCCATTCAGTCAGAACATGGCTGATCTTCTACCTCAACTCCACTTTCCTGCCCGATTCCTTGATTCACTTGGTGTCCCAAAAATCTCTCGATCTCATTCTTGAATATAATCAACGACTGAGCATCCACAGCCCTCTGGGGTAGAGAATTCCAAATATTCACAAACCTCTGAATGAATAATTTTTTCTTCATCTCAGTCCTGAATGGCCGATCCCTTATCCTGAGACTATGCCCCTTAGTTCTCGACTCTCCAGCAAGGGGAAACAGCCTCTCAGCATCTATCCTGTCAAGCTCTCCAAGAATTTTAGACGTTTCAATGAGATCACCTCTCATTCTTCGAAACTCCGGAGAATATCGGGCCATTCTGCTCATTCTCTCCTCATACAAGAACCCTCTCATCCCAGGAATCAATCTCGTGAACCTTCGTTGCACCCCCTCTAAGGCAAGTATATCCTTCCTCAGGTAAGGAGACCAAAACTGTACACAGTACTCCAGGTGTGGTCTCACCAAAGCCCGATATAATTGCAGCAAGGCTCCCTTACTCTTATACTCCAACCCCCTTGCAATAAAGGACAACATACCATTTGCTTTCCTAATTGTTTGCTGCACCTGCATATTAACTTTCTTTGATCCGTGTACAAGGACAACCAAATCTCTCTGAACAACCAACATTTCTTAGTCTCTCACCTATTCAAAAAATATTCTGCTTTTCTATTCTTCCTACCAAAGTGAATAATTTCACATTTCCCCACATTATACTCCATCTGCAACCTTGTTGATAATGTTAAAATTAGAGCTGGGTCATTTACGAGCAAAATAAGGTGGCAATTTTTCACACAAAGGGTGGTGGAAATCTCAAGCTCAACTCCCCGAAAGGCTGTGGATGCTGGGGGTCATTAAAATTTTCAATATTGAGATTGATAGATTTGTGTTGTGTGAGGGTTGAAAGGGATATGAAGCAAAGAAGAGCAAATGGAGTTGTGGTACAGATTAGTCCTGATCCAATTGAACGGCGGTGTGGGCTTCAGGGGCGAAATGGTTAATTCCAGTTCCTGAAACAAGTCACTGACACCAATCTCATCCACTCTGATATAAACCAATCCCACAGTCACTGACACCAATCTCCTCCTGTCTGATATAAACCAATCCCACAGTCACTGACACCAATCTCACTGAATGGTGGAACAGGCTCGAGGGGCTGAATGGCCTACTCCTGTTCCTAATGTTCCGATGTCACACTGAAGTTGCTAACATTCCTCTTCACAGTTCTTAATTCTCCCCATCTTGATGCTGTCAGGAACTGTTGATCTGATGCCCTTGTACCCAAGCCCAGGTCATTGCTCTGTATTGAGAAGAGCAATGTTCCCAACACTGCCCCTGGGGGACACCACTGTTTACATCCCCACAGTCTGAAAAACATCCATTAACCAATACTCTGCCCTTTATCAAACTTCCCATCCACACTGACCCACTCCCTGTAATACCGTGAGCTTTAATCTGATCAACAAGCCTCCTGTCCGGCATCTTATCAAACACTTTTTAACAATCCATCTTCACAACATGCATTGCATTTTATCCCTACACTGTGATATTTCCTCCAATAATCCCTGCTGTCTGTCCTGAATTAATCCATTTTATCCCTACACTGTGTTATTTCCTCCAATAATCCCTGCTGTCTGTCCTGAATTAATCCATTTGATCCCTACACGGTGTTATTCCCTCCAATAATCCCTGCTGTCTGTCCTGAATTAATCCATTTTATCCCCACACTGTGTTATTTCCTCCAATAATCCCTGCTGTCTGTCCTGAATTAATGCATTTTATCCCCACACTGTGTTATTTCCTCCAATAATCCCTGCTGTCTGTCCTGAATTAATCCATTTTATCCCTACACTGTGTTATTTCCTCCAATAATCCCAGCTGTCTGTCCTGAATTAATCCATTTTATCCCTACACGGTGTTATTCCCTCCAATAATCCCTGCTGTCTGTCCTGAATTAATCCATTTTATCCCTACACTGTGTTATTTCCTCCAATATTCCCTGCTGTCTGTCCTGAATTAATCCATTTTATCCCTACACTGTGTTATTTCCTCCAATATTCCCTGCTGTCTGTCCTGAATTAATGCATTTTATCCCGACACTGTGTTATTTCCTCCAATAATCCCTGCTGTCTGTCCTGAATTAATCCATTTTATCCCAACACTGTGTTATTTCCTCCAATATTCCCTGCTGTCTGTCCTGAATTAATCCATTTTATCCCTACAGTCTGTTATTTCCTCCAATAATCCCTGCTGTCTGTCCTGAATTAATCCATTTTATCCCTACACTGTGTTATTCCCTCCAATATTCCCTGCTGTCTGTCCTGAATTAATCCATTTTATCCCTACACTGTGTTATTTCCTCCAATAATCCCTGCTGTCTGTCCTGAATTAATCCATTTTATCCCTACACTGTGTTATTTCCTCCAATAATCCCTGCTGTCTGTCCTGAATTAATCCATTTTATCCCTACACTGTGTTATTTCCTCCAATAATCCCTGCTGTCTGTCCTGAATTATCCATTTTATCCCTACGCTGTGTTATTTCCTCCAATAATCCCTGCTGTCTGTCCTGAATTAATCCATTTTATCCCTACACTGTGTTATTCGCTCCAATATTCCCTGCTGTCTGTCCTGAATTAATCCATTTTATCCCTACACTGTGTTATTTCCTCCAATATTCCCTGCTGTCTGTCCTGAATTAATCCATTTTATCCCTACACTGTGTTATTTCCTCCAATAATCCCTGCTGTCTGTCCTGAATTAATCCATTTTATCCCTACACTGTGTTATTCCCTCCAATATTCCCTGCTGTCTGTCCTGAATTAATCCATTTTATCCCTACACTGTGTTATTCCCTCCAATAATCCCTGCTGTCTGTCCTGAATTAATCCATTTTATCCCCACACTGTGTTATTCCCTCCAATAATCCCTGCTGTCTGTCCTGAATTATCCATTTTATCCCTACGCTGTGTTATTTCCTCCAATATTCCCTGCTGTCTGTCCTGAATTAATCCATTTTATCCCTACACTGTGTTATTCGCTCCAATATTCCCTGCTGTCTGTCCTGAATTAATCCATTTTATCCCTACACTGTGTTATTTCCTCCAATAATCCCTGCTGTCTGTCCTGAATTAATCCATTTTATCCCAACACTGTGTTATTTCCTCCAATAATCCCTGCTGTCTGTCCTGAATTAATCCATTTTATTCCTACACTGTGTTATTTCCTCCAATAATCCCTGCTGTCTGTCCTGAATTAATCCATTTTATCCCTACACTGTGTTATTTCCTCCAATATTCCCTGCTGTCTGTCCTGAATTAATCCATTTTATCCCTACACTGCGTTATTTCCTCCAATATTCCCTGCTGTCTGTCCTGAATTAATCCATTTTATCCCTACACTGTGTTATTCCCTCCAATAATCCCTGCTGTCTGTCCTGAATTAATCCATTTTATCCCTACACTGTGTTATTTCCTCCAATATTCCCTGCTGTCTGTCCTGAATTAATCCATTTTATCCCTACACTGTGTTATTTCCTCCAATAATCCCTGCTGTCTGTCCTGAATTAATCCATTTTATCCCTACACTGTGTTATTTCCTCCAATAATCCCTGCTGTCTGTCCTGAATTAATCCATTTTATCCCTACACTGTGTTATTCCCTCCAATATTCCCTGCTGTCTGTCCTGAATTAATCCATTTTATCCCTACACTGTGTTATTTCCTCCAATAATCCCTGCTGTCTGTCCTGAATTAATCCATTTTATCCCTACACTGTGTTATTTCCTCCAATAATCCCTGCTGTCTGTCCTGAATTAATCCATTTTATCCCTACACTGTGTTATTCCCTCCAATATTCCCTGCTGTCTGTCCTGAATTAATCCATTTTATCCCTACACTGTGTTATTTCCTCCAATAATCCCTGCTGTCTGTCCTGAATTAATCCATTTTATCCCTACACTGTGTTATTTCCTCCAATAATCCCTGCTGTCTGTCCTGAATTAATCCATTTTATCCCTACACTGTGTTATTCCCTCCAATATTCCCTGCTGTCTGTCCTGAATTAATCCATTTTATCCCTACACTGTGTTATTTCCTCCAATAATCCCTGCTGTCTGTCCTGAATTAATCCATTTTATCCCTACACTGTGTTATTTCCTCCAATAATCCCTGCTGTCTGTCCTGAATTAATCCATTTTATCCCTACACTGTGTTATTCCCTCCAATATTCCCTGCTGTCTGTCCTGAATTAATCCATTTTATCCCTACACTGTGTTATTTCCTCCAATAATCCCTGCTGTCTGTCCTGAATTAATCCATTTTATCCCTACACTGTGTTATTCCCTCCAATAATCCCTGCTGTCTGTCCTGAATTAATCCATTTTATCCATACACTGTGTTATTCCCTCCAACAATCCCTGCTGTCTGTCCTGAATTAATCCATTTTATCCCCACACTGTATTATTTCCTCCAATAATCCCTGCTGTCTGTCCTGAATTAATCCATTTTATCCCTACACTGTGTTATTTCCTCCAATAATCCCTGCTGTCTGTCCTGAATTAATCCATTTTATCCCTACACTCTGTTATTTCCTCCAATAATACCTGCTGTCTGTCCTGAATTAATCCATTTTATCCCTACACTGTGTTATTTCCTCCAATAATCCCTGCTGTCTGTCCTGAATTAATCCATTTTATCCCGACACTGTGTTATTCCCTCCAATATTCCCTGCTGTCTGTCCTGAATTAATCCATTTTATCCCTACACTGTGTTATTCCCTCCAATATTCCCTGCTGTCTGTCCTGAATTAATCCATTTTATCCCTACACTGTGTTATTCCCTCCAATATTCCCTGCTGTCTGTCCTGAATTAATCCATTTTATCCCTACACTGTGTTATTTCCTCCAATAATCCCTGCTGTCTGTCCTGAATTATCCATTTTATCCCTACGCTGTGTTATTTCCTCCAATATTCCCTGCTGTCTGTCCTGAATTAATCCATTTTCTCCCTACACTGTGTTATTCCCTCCAATAATCCCTGCTGTCTGTCCTGAATTAATCCATTTTATCCCCACACTGTATTATTTCCTCCAATAATCCCTGCTGTCTGTCCTGAATTAATCCATTTTATCCCTACACTGTATTATTTCCTCCAATAATCCCTGCTGTCTGTCCTGAATTAATCCATTTTATCCCTACACTGTGTTATTTCCTCCAATATTCCCTGCTGTCTGTCCTGAATTAATCCATTTTATCCCCACACTGTGTTATTTCCTCCAATAATCCCTGCTGTCTGTCCTGAATTAATCCATTTTATCCCTACACTGTGTTATTTCCTCCAATAATACCTGCTGTCTGTCCTGAATTAATCCATTTTATCCCTACACTGTGTTATTTCCTCCAATAATCCCTGCTGTCTGTCCTGAATTAATCCATTTTATCCCTACACTGTGTTATTCCCTCCAATATTCCCTGCTGTCTGTCCTGAATTAATCCATTTTATCCCGACACTGTGTTATTCCCTCCAATATTCCCTGCTGTCTGTCCTGAATTAATCCATTTTATCCCTACACTGTGTTATTCCCTCCAATATTCCCTGCTGTCTGTGCTGAATTAATCCATTTTATCCCTACACTGTGTTATTCCCTCCAATATTCCCTGCTGTCTGTCCTGAATTAATCCATTTTATCCCTACACTGTGTTATTCCCTCCAATATTCCCTGCTGTCTGTCCTGAATTAATCCATTTTATCCCTACACTGTGTTATTCCCTCCAATATTCCCTGCTGTCTGTGCTGAATTAATCCATTTTATCCCTACACTGTGTTATTCCCTCCAATATTCCCTGCTGTCTGTCCTGAATTAATCCATTTTATCCCTACACTGTGTTATTTCCTCCAATATTCCCTGCTGTCTGTCCTGAATTAATCCATTTTATCCCTACACTGTGTTATTTCCTCCAATATTCCCTGCTGTCTGTCCTGAATTAATCCATTTTATCCCTACACTGTGTTATTCCCTCCAATAATCCCTGCTGTCTGTCCTGAATTAATCCATTTTATCCCTACACTGTGTTATTCCCTCCAATATTCCCTGCTGTCTGTCCTGAATTAATCCATTTTATCCCTACACTGTGTTATTCCCTCCAATATTCCCTGCTGTCTGTCCTGAATTAATCCATTTTATCCCTACACTGTGTTATTCCCTCCAATATTCCCTGCTGTCTGTCCTGAATTAATCCATTTTATCCCTACACTGTGTTATTCCCTCCAATATTCCCTGCTGTCTGTCCTGAATTAATCCATTTTATCCCTACACTGTGTTATTTCCTCCAATAATCCCTGCTGTCTGTCCTGAATTAATCCATTTTATCCCTACACTGTGTTATTCCCTCCAATAATCCCTGCTGTCTGTCCTGAATTAATCCATTTTATCCCTACACTGTGTTATTCCCTCCAATATTCCCTGCTGTCTGTCCTGAATTAATCCATTTTATCCCTACACTGTGTTATTCCCTCCAATAATCCCTGCTGTCTGTCCTGAATTAATCCATTTTATCCCTACACTGTGTTATTCCCTCCAATAATCCCTGCTGTCTGTCCTGAATTAATCCATTTTATCCCTACACTGTGTTATTCCCTCCAATAATCCCTGCTGTCTGTCCTGAATTAATCCATTTTATCCCCACACTGTGTTATTCCCTCCAATAATCCCTGCTGTCTGTCCTGAATTAATCCATTTTATCCCTACACTGTGTTATTCCCTCCAATAATCCCTGCTGTCTGTCCTGAATTAATCCATTTTATCCCTACACTGTGTTATTCCCTCCAATATTCCCTGCTGTCTGTCCTGAATTAATCCATTTTATCCCTACACTGTGTTATTCCCTCCAATAATCCCTGCTGTCTGTCCTGAATTAATCCATTTTATCCCTACACTGTGTTATTCCCTCCAATAATCCCTGCTGTCTGTCCTGAATTAATCCATTTTATCCCTACACTGTGTTATTCCCTCCAATAATCCCTGCTGTCTGTCCTGAATTAATCCATTTTATCCCTACACTGTGTTATTCCCTCCAATAATCCCTGCTGTCTGTCCTGAATTAATCCATTTTATCCCCACACTGTGTTATTCCCTCCAATATTCCCTGCTGTCTGTCCTGAATTAATCCATTTTATCCCTACACTCTGTTATTCCCTCCAATAATCCCTGCTGTCTGTCCTGAATTAATCCATTTTATCCCGACACTGTGTTATTCCCTCCAATAATCCCTGCTGTCTGTCCTGAATTAATCCATTTTATCCCCACACTGTGTTATTCCCTCCAATATTCCCTGCTGTCTGTCCTGAATTAATCCATTTTATCCCTACACTGTGTTATTTCCTCCAATATTCCCTGCTGTCTGTCCTGAATTAATCCATTTTATCCCTACACTGTGTTATTCCCTCCAATATTCCCTGCTGTCTGTCCTGAATTAATCCATTTTATCCCTACACTGTGTTATTCCCTCCAATATTCCCTCCTCTTTGTCCTTTATTAAAGTCCAGTTTTTTCCCTCGAGTTTGACATCAATCAGGTTTAAAATTGATGCAGAGTTTCAGCCAATGAGGGAGATCCGGGCTCAGCCCCGCCCACTCGGTGCCGCAAGTCCCGCCCCTCACCCACTCCCATTGGTTGGAGGACCAACCGCCCGCTCGGTCCTCCAGCCCCTCTCCGCTCTTCCTATTGGTCCGGAGCTCCCGTCAATCACCCGGGCAGTGTGAGCTGAGCATGCGCGGCGGGCGGGGAGTGAGGCCGAGATCGTGTCGGCAACAGGTGAGAGATGGGCGGGGGGAGCGGGTTAATAAACCCCGGGGGAGGGGGCGGGGGCTTCACAAACCCCGAGTGCGGCCCCGGGCCCGAATATCAAACAGTGAACATTCTCCTCTCTCTCTCTACACTCCGGGGGCTCCGGTTTAGATCAGACCCGAAACTCAACACACGGCCCGCGGCCTCCGAGCATGCGCAGTGTCAGCGTCAAACCTCGTGACTCATCGAATCAGGGAGCGTCTGTAAATGAAGGAGAAATGGGGATTCGTCAGGGAGCGTCTGTAAATGAAGGAGAAATGGTGATTGGTCAGGGAGCGTCTGTAAATGAAGGAGAAATGGTGATCGGTCAGGGAGCGTCTGTAAATGAAGGAGAAATGGTGATCGGTCAGGAAGCGTCTGTAAATGAAGGAGAAATGGTGATCTCCATATCTTCAGTCATCCAGGGAGCTCGAGCTTTGGATGCCGTTCCTTTCCTCCTCGTGGGAATCTGTCGACTCTGTACCCAAACCAACTCCTCCTTGAAGGCCTCCCACTGTTCAATTACTGTTCTGCCTGCCAATTTTTGATTCCAATCCACACGGACAAGATCCCTTTTTAACTCACTGAAATTCGCCCTCCTCCAGTTAAGAATTTTCACATTTGACTGTCCCCTGTCCTTTTCCATAACTGTTCTAAACCTAATGAAATTATTATCACTGCTGCCCCACTGAAACATGCTGCACCTGCCCCACTTCATTCTCCACACCGAGCGCACTGCTGCACTTACATTCACTCTCTCACACTCACTCTCTCACACTCACTCTCACCCTTTCACTCATGGTTTCGGGCCACTGAAAGATGATGCGATGGGTTTGGATTTCAGCACAGGGAGGAGGGAGAGTGTGTGGGACGGGGATTTTCAGCTTTGAGTAATGAGAGAGGAAATAATGTTCCATAGAAAGTAGAGCTATCTGATCTGAATTTCTATCCTGTACTTACAGTGATAACTTTTATAAACTCCTTTGACAGGGGAGGATTTACAGAGGGAAACTCAAACCAAAGATCACGTCAAGATCTGACAGAGTCTCTCGATTCATCAGGACCTGAATATCATCGGCCTTTGAATGTGGAAGGAGAAATGTTTGTCTGTTCTATCTGTGGGAGAAGATTTCAAACATCAGTGTGAGTGGGAAAGCACCGAGACACACACACCCGAGTGAGAGTGTTCCAGTGCACTGACTGTGGAAAGAGCTTTAACCAGTTACACAGCCAGAAAAAACATCGCACCATTCACAGCGGGGAGAAACCGTACACGTGTTCTGTGTGTGGACGAGGCTTCAACTGATCGTCCAACCTGGAGAGACACAAGGACACCCGGACCATGGAGAAACCGTGGAAATGTGGGGACTGTGGGAAGGGATTCAATTACCCTTCAGAGCTGGGAACTCATCGACGCCGTCACACTGGGGAGAGGCCGTTCACCTGCTCCGTGTGTGGGAAGGGATTCGCTCAGTCATCCGGCCTCCTGACACACCAGCGAGTTCACACTGGGGAGAGACCTTTTAAATGTTCTGACTGTGAGAAGAGGTTTAACTGCAAAAGGAATCTGCTGGAACACCAACGTACCCACACTGGGGAGAGGCCATTCACCTGCTCCGTGTGTGGGAAGGGATTCGCTCAGTCATCCAACCTGCTGACACACCAGCGAGTTCACACTGATGAGAGACCTTTTAAATGTTCTGACTGTGAGAAGAGCTTTAAAAGCAAAATTGAACTGCTGAAACACCAACGCACTCACACTGGGGAGAGGCCGTTCACCTGCTCCGTGTGTGGGAAGGGATTCACTCGGTCATCACACTTTCTGTCACACCAGCGAGTTCACACTGGGAAGAGGCCGTTCACTTGCTCAGTGTGTGGGAAGGGATTCGCTCATTCATCCACCTTGCTGACACACCAGCGAGTTCACAATGGGGAGAGGCCGTTCTCCTGCTCCATGTGTGGGAAGGGATTTACTCAGTCATCCAACCTGCTGACACACCAGCGAGTTCACACTGATGAGAGACCTTTTAAATGTTCTGACTGTGAGAAGAGGTTTAAAAGCAAAATTGAACTGCTAAAACACCAACGCATTCACACTGGGGAGAGGCCGTTCACCTGCTCCGTGTGTGGGAAGGGATTCACTCAGTCATCACACTTTCTGTCACACCAGCGAGTTCACACTGGGAAGAGGCCGTTCACTTGCTCAGTGTGTGGGAAGGGATTCGCTCATTCATCCACCTTGCTGACACACCAGCGAGTTCACAATGGGGAGAGGCCGTTCTCCTGCTCCATGTGTGGGAAGGGATTTACTCAGTCATCCAACCTGCTGACACACCAGCGAGTTCACACTGATGAGAGACCTTTTAAATGTTCTGACTGTGAGAAGAGCTTTAAAAGCAAAATTGAACTGCTGAAACACCAATGCACTCACACTGGGGAGAGGCCGTTCACCTGCTCCGTGTGTGGGAAGGGATTCACTTGGTCATCCACCCTGCTGAAACACCAGCGAGTTCACACTGAGAGACCTTTAAATGTTCTGACTGTGGGAAGAGATTTAAAATCAGAAACGAACTGCTGAGACATCGACGCACTCACACTGGGGAGAAACTTTTCACCTGCTCCGTGTGTGGGAAGAGATTCACTCGATCATCCCACCTTCTGAAGCATTAACTTGTTGACACTATTGAGTGACCTTTTAATGCAGTGACTGTGAGAAGAGCTTTAAAAGCAGAAATGAACTGCTGCCACATCATCGCATGCCCATTGGTTGAGAGACTGTTCACCTGCTCCGTGTGTGGGAAGGGATTCACTCAGTCATCACACGTGCTGAGACACCAGCGAGTTCACGAAATGAGCAGGTCCAACGAGCCGGTCTGTAACACAGGCCAATGACTCAGTGCAGCTCGTTACCCAGTCACTGGGCTCCGTTATAGCCTCTCCTGTCAGTAACACACAAAGAGAAATTGTAAATCTGAAACAGAAAGAGATAATGTATAACACTTCATATCAACCACCAGTTTTTCCCTCTTTCCGGCTTTTAAAACAATCTGTTTCACAGTTTGTCAAACCCGAAACAGCCTCTGGGATTTGCTGATTGAGAATTTCAGTGGAAATTGGGACCGTCACTAAGTATCGGAACAAATATCCCCGCTGAGGTTTCGGGATTGTTACTGGTTTATTTATATCAGTGAGTGACCGATTTTAAACTAGGTGAGGGTCTAAACCTAAGGTAAGAGCCTGGGATAGACAAGAGATTCTTCAATGTATCAAGTGAAATTACACTGATTCCACCAACACTGGACATCACATCCCTCAAACATTGTTACCTGTTACTGTATAAAACTGGTGAGGGTGGAAATGGGAAATAACTGAGAAAAACTTCATCGTATCAAAGTTAATTCTGATCATTATTATTATACAAACATTCTACAGCCTATCCCTTAAAAAGGACCCAATATCAAACCAGTCCCCAGTCCTTGGGCCTGTGCCTATGTTGTGATTTGCACCCGCTTCTGACTGACTTGGTATCAGACGCACTCCCGTCAACAGTAAACGGATGGAGCCGGATCCATAAGAGAAAAATGAGGACCGAGCTCCGCGGTTCTCCCAGAGTGCGGGAGGCGGAGTAACAGCAGCAGACAGAGAGATCTCTCTAAACCAGCCGCTGCCGCCGGAGAGAAGCGAGTCCCGTTCCGAGCCGTGTCTGTCAGGCGCCCGCTGACCCTCTCTTCACTGAAGGGGACCGATTCAGCACCAACTCACACACCCACCATTGGATCATTGAATCACCTTCAACACCTGAATTACATCACCACTTAATCCTCTATACACGAGGAAATACAAACCTTGTTCACGCAACTTGCCCTCATAATGTAACCATTTTAGCCCCGGTATCATTCTGGTCTTTCTGCGCTGCACCTCCTGCAAGGCCAATATATCCTTCCTGAGGTCTGGTGCCCAGGACTGAATGCCGTGCTCTAAATGTGGCCTTAACAGAGTTTATAGAATTCTAACATAAATTCCACCCTTTTGAATTCCAGTTCCCTTGAGATAAAGGCCGACATTCCATTAGCCATTTTAATTATTTTTTGCACCTGTCTGCCAACTCTTCCTGATTTCCCGAAGTATCTCTGCTTACCCACAGTTCCTGGCTTCTCACCATTTCGAAAATACTCTGATTTATCTTGCTTAGGGCCAAAGTGGATGGTCTCACACTTTCCCAGATTAAAACTTTGAACAGTCTGGGGCTCTTTTGTATAGAAAAGAGAAGGCTGAGGGTGACCTGATACAGGACTTTAAGATTATGCAAGGGTTTGATCGGTCAGATGTAGATAAGGTGTTTGTACTTTTGGGAGTGGGGACGTCAGAACTTAGGGCCATGAATATAATAGTCATCAATAAATCCAATATCGCATTCAAGAGAAACATATTTATCCAGAGAGTCGTTAAAATGTGCAGCTCGCTCCCACAAGGAGTAGTTAAGGCGAATATCATGGATGCATTTACAGGGAAGCTGGATAAACACATGGAGGAGAAAGGGGTATTCGGGTTTGCTCATAGGGTGAGATGAAGAGGGGTTGGAGGAGGCTCGTCTGCAGCATAAACACCGGTATAGTCTCGTTGGGCCGAATTGCCTGTTTCTGTGATGTACATTCGATGTAATTCTATGTAAGCTCCATCTGACACAGTTTTACCAACTCACTGAATCTATCAATTTCCTTTTACAACTTTATGCTCCCATCTACACGACTCACTGTGCCTCTTAACTTGGTGTCTTCGACAAACCTGGATATACCGCTCTCTATTCCTTTATCTACCTCATTTATACATATAATAAAAAGATGATTTGCCGGTACAGATCCCTGGGGGACACCACTAACCACATCCTATCAATTTGAGTACATACCCATTAACCCTACTCTCTGTCTCCTACCTCCAAACCAACTCCCTCCCCATTTCCATGGGTTGCTATAAATTGCACATGTTCTCATTTCTGTTAACAGTCTCTGATGCTAAACCTTAACGAGTGCCTCTGGAAGTCAATATACACATAACCCCCATCGACACTCCATCATTTACCACATTAGTCACATTTTCAAAAAGTTCAACTCGTTTCGTTAGACTTGACTTACACTTTACAAATCCATGCTGACTCTCTCTGATCAATTCATGTTGATCCAAGTGCTCAGTCATTCTTTCCCTAATAACAGATACTGGTAACTTCCCCACAACAGACGTCAGACTAATAGGTCTATAATTTCCTACTTTATCTCTCCTACCCTTCGTATATAATGGAATGACATTGGCAATTTTTCAATCCATGGAACAATTCCTGAATCAAGAGAGTTTTGAACGATCATGACTAAAGCATGTACAATTTCCTCACCTATTCCCCTTAGTCCCCTGGGATGGTAAACATCAGGTCCTGGAGATTTGTCTATCTTTAATTTAATTATTTTCTCCAATACCATTATTTTACTTGCACTGAATCCCCTTGATTTATTTTCAGTTTTCCTCGTGTCTCTGGTACATTATCCTCATGATTTTCTGCGAGTATTTAGCAAGTCTGCCATTTCCTGAATTTCAATTGTAATATCACCGCCATCTGCCCTTAAGGGGCCCATATTACTCTTAGTCACCCTTCTTTCTCTTAATATACGTGTAAAAACCTTGATTGTTGTCCTTAATTTCACTCAAGTTTTTCTCGTTTTCCCTTTTTGCACCTTTTACGATTTTTTTTTAGTTTCAGCACCACAATAAACAACACTTCACTGTGAAATTTGCTCAATTAGTTCTTCAGTGTCAGAGCGAGAATTGTCCATCCCTAATTTATTTAAAGTAACAAACAAACACAAGCTCACATATTCATTCGTGTATCATCGCACTGATGGACACAGAAAGATAAACACAGCCTGAAACGCAGTCAGTATCGGGATTCACAGGGAAACTGGCAAGTGAAATCGACAAAGATCAAACAGTCTGAACCCCCAACAGAATGTGACGTGTAGCTGATAGATATTAATGAGAGGAGGTGATAACCAGTACTGTGATTTTGCTCCGTGGCTTAGTTGATTAAAGCACCTGTCCAAATACCAGGAGATTCTGGATTCAAATCTCAGTGGTGCCTTTTTGTAATTCATGGCGTTCAGTGGTTTTGAGAAGCAAAAACACACAGTGCGGTGTTTGTGTTTTGTGCAGGAGCCAACACGGAACTGATCGGGAAGTTTCTTCAAAAATGCCTTTTCATTATACAGACAGCCCTCTCATAGAATGTGTCCGTGACATGTTCTTGTTTCTGGGCTCGTTGAGGTCGGGGTATAATTCTCGATTCGAGGTTCATACCCTAATTTGGAACTAGACTTTTGATCCTTGAACTGCGGTTCAAACTTTTGCAAAGAGGGAAAAGAAGTCCCCAAATCACTCCACCTGAATCTCACGCGGTCTCGGAAGAAGTTCAGTTCAAACAATCAGGACTTTAAAGGCACCTCAATGACCTGCACTTTCATTGAACGAGCTTTGCTTCCAATTGCATTCGACCTTGAAACCACTCTGGGTTTTCATCTCACTGAAGCAGAGTGTGGCCGCTCTGTATCTGTGAGCATGTCGGTGACGAGCTCAGCTTTGATATTGGTCGCTCTCAATTTTCAAGATCTCGCCAAGCTCAGGGAAAAGAAACCGCGAATCGAATTGTCCCTGTAAGTGATGAATTGAAGGGATTGGTGCTCCAAGCAGATCTGGAAAATTCACAGTGCGGTCGCTCAGGAATTCCAAATCCACCCTCTCGCCACTCGGTGATCATATTATATAAGATGAAGACCGGCTCGTTGGATTTGATTTTCACTCCTGCAAGCTTCAACTATTGATTTTGTAAAAGTAAACTGACAGTAGACAGCTGTTATATTGGTCACTGCAGCCTTAAGGTTTAGCTCAGTGAATTACTAATTTAGCGGATGACATTTCTGCCTTTCTTCGTTGGCGCGAAAGTTTGATGGACCAGGTGACTTATCTATTTTAAGTACATTTAGCCTTTCTAGTACCTCTTCTTTCTCATTTTTTAGCCCATCCAGTATCTTAACTATATCTTCCTTTATCGAGAATCTGGCAGCATCTTCTTCCTTGGTAAAGAACAATGCAAAGTACTCATTTAGTACCTCAGGCCATGTCCACTGCCTCCATGAGTAGATCTCCTTTATGGTCCCTAATCGTCCCCACCCCTCCTCTTACTACCCGTTTACTGTTAACATGTCTGTAGAAGACTTTTTAATTCCCTTTTATGATGTCCGCTATTCTTATGCTCTCTCTTTGCCCCTCTTATTTCCTTTTTCACTTCCCCTCTGAACTTTCTATATTCTCTCTGGTTGGCACTTGTGTTATTAACCTGACACCTGTCATACACCACTTTTTCCCACTTCGTCTTACTCTCTATCTCTCTTATTATCCAGGGAGTTCTGGCTTTATTTGCCCGACCTTTCTACCTCGTTGGAATGTACCTTCTCTATACCCGAATCATCTTTTTAAAAGCCGCCCATTGTCCAATTATAGTTTGGCCTGACAATCTTTAATTCCAATTTACCGGGGCCAGATCTGTTCTCATCCCACTGAAATTGACCCTCATCCAATTGAGTACTTTTACTTTAGAGTGGACAGAGTCCATTTCCATAGCTATTCTAATCCTTATGATACTGATCGCTGCTCCCTAAATGCTCCCCCACTGACACTTGCTCCACTTGGCCCGCCTCATTCCCTTGCACCAAGTCCAGCAATGCCTCCTTCCTCAGTGGGCCAGAAACGTACTGGTCGAGAAAGTTATCCTGAACACATTTCAAAAATTCTTCCCCTTCTTTGCGCCTTATATTATTGTTATCCCAGTCTATATTAGGATAGTTGAAATTCCCGGTTATTACTATTTTATGGCTTTTGCACCTCTCTGTAATTTCCCTGCAAATTTGCTCCTCTATCTCCGTCCCACTAGCTGGTGGCCTATAGAATACACCAAGTAGTGTAATCGGACCTCGATTGTTCCTTAACTCGAACTCAGTACCCAGGAGAAATCCCCTCGTTCCTGGGAACTTTGTATTAAGCAGAAGTTAGCAGCAAAAAGTGTTCGTGGTGGGACTGAGAAATGCTGAAACAGCCGGCACCCTGTAAAACAGAGCTCCAAGTGTCGGTTTAAATAAAGTCCTGAACTGACAGAGCGGAGGGCAGATGAGGATTGAATTAAATCCCAATTCACTGAATCTGTCAGGAGTGGGATTCCTGAGCTTGTGTGTGAGCTGAAACTGGATCGGTCCCGTTCTGTAAAGACTGAATGGCAGGCGGCTCCCAGACAGGGCTCAGGCCGGGACTGGCAGCTCTCCGCTGGGAACGGCTGGATTGGAGAGCGGGGCTCCTGCGCTGCTGCTGCTGCTGCTTCCGCCTCTTCGAGTCCCTGTGGCGGTCGGTACCGATCTCCCTCCGATGGATCCGGCTCCAGGTGGGCGCTGTGGACCTCGTGGCGCAACGGTAGCGCGTCTGACTCCAGATCAGAAGGATGCGTGTTCGAATCACGTCGGGATCATTGCATTTTCACAACGTTTCAGTGTCACTCTGTTTTATCGCGGGGCAGTCTTTCAGGGATGGTCTGTTCACTGTGTGTAAAATAATATTTATCACAGAATGAACACACCACAGAAGGAGGCCATTCAACCCATCAATCCCTTACCTGCCTTTTGTAAGACCAATCCCATTGGTCCCATTCCCCGTCCCTTTCCCCGTGGCCCTGCATTTTCCCCTTCAAGTATTTATCAAATTCCTTTTTGAAAGCCACGATTGAATCTGCTTCCACCGCCCTTTCAGGCAGCACATTCCAGATCATAACTATTCGCTGCGTAAAAAAGATTTTCCTCATGTCGCCTTTGGTTCTTTTGCAATCACCTCAAATCTGTGTCCTCTGGTTCTCGACACTTCCGCCAATGGGAACAGCTTCTCTTTATTAACTTTATCTAAACCCTTCATGACTTTGAACACTTCTATCAAATCTCCTCTGAACCTTCTCTGCTCTGAGGAGAACAACCCCAGCACGGCGTAAATGCGGTCAATTGGCTCCAATTTATTTAACTGGGCATTAAACAAAGTGTGAGAGACTGGCGAGGCGTTGTGTGAACGGAGCTCACTGCTTTAAGACAATAAATCCAATCACTGCGTGGGCGCTGGGTTAAAATCTCACCACTGATAGAATTTCTGGCAATGTTCATTTTGACCTGTTCGCAGAAAACCCGATTGTCGTGCGATGGAGCAGAGGATGTGAAAGAAGCTGAAAGTGGAAGTGCAGATATTAGTTTCATCACGGGGACAGGACACGTTTCCACAGGTTCGGGCCTCTCACCTTAAGATTCTTTCCAGCAGAGTGGGACAGGTGATCAGAGTGACCGGGCTCCAGCGGCGCAATCGGTCAGTGCGCGGTCCTTATCTGACAGAACAGGGTCGGGAAATACCGAGGTTGTTAATTCGAGTCTCAGCGAGATCAAACAATCCTTTTGCTTGTCAACATTTCGACCGGAGTTGAAGGTACATTTGGTTTGTTCCAAAATGCATCTACTTATTTGAATTGCCATGTGGTTCCTCCGGACTGCGCTGTTGCAATAGCAGATGAGATGTTCAGTATTACTTGTTTACAGGAGGGAGGCTGCGGTTTTGGAAACACAAACTATGATTTTGATCCATCTACAAATCGTGGGATTTAACTGGAGCTTTAAACCAGCGCCTTAGACCGCTCAGCCAGGATACTTTCCAACCTACACTTCAGGAGCTAGTTTTACAGGAATAGAATTACTACAAGCAAGAATTCTACCCCTCCAGCACCAATGCTCACACGGCAGCAGGATGCATGTGTCCAGTGAGAAACCTGTCTGAAGGAACATTCAGTCTGACAGAGCCGGAAGTCCAGCAGATTGACTTTCGGTCTGAGCAGATGTTGAGTCTCCTCCTTGAGAGAGTTTCGCCAATCCAGCTCGGAGTGGATTTAGAATCATAAATCCGGGTGTGACTGGAGCCACTTGTGTAAGATGAAGTGTCGGGGGCAGTTTCCCGTCCTTTGAATGTCTTCTCCAACCATTAAGTAGAAGTCCAACACGCTGTCCATTGCGCCACAGAGTCAGTTATATAATATGAGGTTGAGGCGGTCAGGCCGCTCCTGCTTCCGCCTCTCACATTCCGAGAGCCGCGGCGGCAGTCTGCACCGATCACCCTCCAATGGATCCGGCTCCAGCCGCTTTTTGTGGGCCTGGTGCAAGAACAGTCGCGTCTGACTCCACATCAGAAGACTGCGTGTTTTGAACCAGGTTGAAATCACAGCATTTTCACTGTGGCTCAGGGTCCTGCCGACTGATTTTAGATCGGGACAGTGTTTTAGCGATGGGATGTTCAGTGTTTGTGCAACAATATCAAAATTAAATTTGACACATTAATAAGCTTTTTGTTCTGTTACTTTCTATTTACACCCTCTCCAGTTTTATGTAGAAACAGTTAACAATGTTTAAGGGATGTGGTGTGCAGTGTTTGTGGAATCAGTGTAATTAAATTTGATACTTTCATCTGTTCCTTCTCCAACCCAGACTCTTATCATTAGATTTGTACCTTCACCCTGTTTAAAATAGGTTACTCAGTGATAGAAATAAATCAGTAACAACCCCGAAACCTCAGCGGGTATATTTGTTCCAATACCTTGTGATGGTCTCGATTTCCATTCAAATTTTCAATCAGCAAATCCCAACGGGTGTTTTGGGTTTGACAAACTAATTTAAGTACTTGACTGGTTCCTGGAAATGATCCAATGGAGATTTCCTTACCCTTACAGATATAGAAATAAATACATTCCATCATTTCACAAATGACAGTTGTGTAAATAACTATATCGCGATATCCAACATGGAAAAGCAGCTCTTCATGTTCATCAAAAAAATTCCACATTTTATTGTATTAATCCACTTACGTTTCAATGTAGAACATATATTCAGAGCATCCCTCTAAACTTAAAGAATGGTAAAACAATTGTAGATTTTACAAACACATAACACGCTATCGTATACGTAAGATTAAGGCCTACTTTGTGAAAGTTGTATTCTAATTGTCTTTATGATGTTAAGAAAAATATTTCTAGATGTACATCCCCAACTTAACGGAGAAACTAAGATGTAAACCAAAAGGATTTTTCAAAAACTATTTGGGGCGATATGATCAGTTCCCCTTCTCCTTTCTTTAATTGTTACCTTTTGCTAATTGTTCATCTTGATCCGTTTGCTTCATTTTTTCCTCAGTCATTGATGGTGAATTTTCTATCTGTTAACGTTTTTAAATATTTGATTTGTTTGTTCCCTTCCTCTTGACTTGTGATTTGTTGATATCCATGTAAAAGTCTGAAACAGAAATGTGTTTATATTCAGGCGTGACTCTGAAGTGTGAGACTGAGAGGTGATGCCGGATGTGTGACCGAGAGAACAACTGCTGGAGGCGGAACTGTCCGTGACCTAACATACCCCGTGTGGCATTGCACATGGTCGGTCGGATGACAATGTTTTATATTGACTGAACGGCGATGTGTACAACACACAACGGATTTTAATGCTGCTTTAACTCCACAAAGTATAATCACCATAAATGACCAAAATCTCAGATCAGTTAGAATTGAATTACTGTTGGTGAGGGGAGTTTGTACATTGGAAGGAGTTTATACATTTACAGCTCCAGGTAAACCTGCAAACCTCCCTCACCTGTAGGTTACGTCACCATGAGGTGTCGACCTTTCTTTGCGCTTCTGGACTTCTGAAGTGTGATTGAACCTGACCAAAAGTTTCCTATAATTAGTGAGGAAGGAAGGTATCAGTGTAAATGGGAGATATAAACGTGGATATTTCACTGGGTACCATGGGAACCTGATACACTGCTCATTCCAGTTATTGGTCCAGCAGGAAACAGAAATCATTCTCTTCAACTGTACTCGCCCGAAGGAAAAGGAAACAAACAAAACTGCTCAGTTCTTTGTTTTAGCTTCTTCTGTTGGTTTACGTTCACTCACCGAGAAAGTGACAGAGAGACTGAGAGATTGGATTGGCTTTTTCACTTTATAATCAATTATACTTTGTACTTATTGTTAGAGACGGTTCCATCCCAACAATCCTGTGCCTGACCTTCTCATTGATACTCAGATGTGTTCAAAATGAGTTTCAACCAATTTTACAAAAGCTGAACAGCGAAAACTGCTCCGAAACCAGCTTCGCTTCGCAACTCTTCATGGTGATTCGGTTGCTGGTTGTAAGTAAAGAAGTTTGTACAATCAGCCCTCTGGAGCAATATCCTCAAAAGGTGTTTCGGACACATTGTATGAGAGGTCCGCCTGTACAGTGCAGGAACACTTACATACTGCAGATCTGGAATCCTTTCCTTGTTGGCTCCGCAACTAATACAAATACCGCTCTGTGTTATTTTGTTGCTTAATTCACAAATTGGGTAAATATCACAAAATGCCCCGACCAAACGGGCACTTTGAGCAGCTCAGCCACGGAGCCAAATCAAACTGCAACTTCACCACCTCCTCTCACTGATACCTGTCAGATACCCGCCACTGTCTGGTGGAGTTTGAGGCCGTTTGGTACATTTCTATATCTCTTGTCTATTTCGCTGTGTTCACTGACACTGTCTGCATCTCTCGCTGTGTTCATCTCTCTGTGTCAATCTGTGGGTTGATTCTGAATGAAAAATGAAATAAAACACATCAGTCAACAGCTGGGCCAGTGGCGCAATGGATAACGCATCTGACTACGGATCAGAAGATTGTAGGTTCGACTCCTACCTGGCTCGGATTTATGCAAATTTCCCTCTGACACTGGGGAACTCAGAATCAAACATCATAATAAAATATTGTTTATGGTGAATCAGCAAAGAATAATTTTCAATCAGTTATGTACAGAATGAAACTGTGACCACAACGTGTTTCCAACACGCCGCCTTTTAAGTTGATGTCAGGCTCGCTAACATTACAGCACGAGGTGTGGGCACCGCACTGATAACCTTCAGGTGTATCCGGGCCTTTCAGACACTTCGTGTGACACAAGAGCTTTCCAATCCCCGCCAGCTCCTGGACACCGAGACTTCCGTTCGAAGCAGCATTCACCGCCAGGACCGCTATCCCGCTCCCTTTGACGGTCTGCATAAAATCCGATGCTAAAATTACAAAGTAGGACGGACAGTATCTGGAAAACAGTTAAACTTTCAGTGTTCAGACTTTGGTGAGAGCTGTGAACAGGACTTTGGGTAAATATAAATTGGGTGTGGATTAGGAGTTAGCTGTTCTGTTATAAACTGTGGGTGTGGAGATATGAGTGTGATGTTTATATATGAACTGTGGGTGTGTATATATGAGTGTGATGTTTATATATGAACTGTGGGTGTCTATATATGAGTGTGATGTTTATATATGAACTGTGGGTGTCTATATATGAGTGCGATGTTTATATATGAACTGTGGGTGTCTATATATGAGTGCGATGTTTATATATGAACTGTGGGTGTGTATATATGATTGCGATGTTTATATATGAACTGTGGGTGTGTATATATGAGTGCGATGTTTATCTATGAACTGTGGGTGTGTATATATGAGTGCGATGTTTATATATGAACTGTGGGTGTGTATATATGAGTGTGATGTTTATCTATGAACTGTGGGTGTGTATATATGAGTGTGATGTTTATATATGAACTGTGGGTGTGTATATATGAGTGTGATGTTTATCTATGAACTGTGGGTGTGTATATATGATTGCGATGTTCATATATGAACTGTGGGTGTGTATATATGAGTGCGATGTTTATATATGAACTGTGGGTGTGTATATATGAGTGCGATGTTTATATATGAACTGTGGGTGTGTATATATCAGTGTGATGTTTATCTATGAACTGTGGGTGTGTATATATGAGTGTGATGTTTATATATGAAGTGCGGATTGACCGGGAGGGGCAATTCCTCCTGGGGTTATATTTTCTTCCAACATAAGGACACAAAGTTCAATTTGCAGTGGGGCGGTAATCGTTCAGTTGGGAGGGCGTTAGACTAAAGATCTAAAGATCTCGGGTTTCACAAGTTTGAGTTATTTTGTTTCTGCCTCTTTGAATCCCAGAATCATAGAATGGTAACAGCACGGAAGGAGGCCATTCGGCACGTCGAGTCCGTGCTGGCCCTCTGCAAGAGCAATCCAGCTTGTCACACCCCCTCCCCACCACTCCCCCAGTTTACCCGTAGCCCTGCATTTTTTTCCCTTCAAGTACTTATCCAATTCTCTTTTGAAAGCCACGATTGAATCTGCCTACAGCACTCACTTAGGCAGTGAGTTCCAGATCTTAACCACTCGCTGTGCAAAAGCGTTTTTCCTCATGTTGACTTTGATTCTTTTGCAATCACCATAAATCTTTGTCCTCTGGTTCTTGACCCTTCCGCCCATGGGAGCAGTTTCTCTCGATCCACTCTGTCTAGAATCTTCATGTTTTTAAAAACATCGATGAAATATCCTCTCAACATTCTCTGCTCTCAGGAGAACAACCCCAGCTTCTCCAGTCCATCCACGTAACTGAAGTCCCTCATTCCTGGAACCTTTCTAATAAATCTGTTCTGCACCTTCTCAAAGGCCTTCACATCCTTCCTAAAGTGCGGTGCCAAGAACTGGACACAATACTGCAGTTGTGGCCGAACCAGTGTTTTATAAAGGTTCATCATAACTTCCTTCCTTATGTACTCTATGCCTCTATTTGTAAAGCCCACGATCCTGTATGCTTCTTTAACCGCTTTCTCAATCTGCCCGGCCATCTTTAAAGATTTGTTCACATGAACCCCCAGATTTCTCGGTTCCTGCAGCTCCTTTCGAATTGTGCCCTTCAGTTTATTTCTCCTCTCCTCGTTCTTCCACCAAAATGTATCGCTTCGCACTTCTTTGCGTTAAATTTCATCTGCCATGTTTCTGCCCATTCCACCAACCTGTCTTTGTCCTGTCACTCTCCTCCTCACTGTTGTTGGACTGGAAAAATACGCTTGTGAACCCAGATCCAAAACCTCCAGCCTCCCCTCACCTAACCTGATATATATATAATAAAGAATGATTAGCCACTCCTATCCTCACAAAAATTCGATAGTTAAATCGCACATGTCGCATTTAGGTAGCAGCAAAGCATGATGGGATACTTGACCATTATGGGAGCAGTTCGTAACCCACACTGTAAGAGCTGACAAAGGCAGGTTTGTTGGATTTATGGCCACCCCCTCGCTTATCTCCAGAGCACACTAAGGAATGTTTACTCAAGGACATTGTTTATCCTAACTAACTCACTTGGGATGATTCAGGGAGAAGCGGTGGATATCTCCAAGGTCACCCCAGCACAAAAGGGAGTGAGGGATGAGCTGCTCAGGACTTGTGAAGACCCCCGCCCAGTCTCAATGTTTGGGACTTATGTGTTTACTGATAAGGGTCCTCCTCAGGAATGTGAGATGTTTAATGTCATGGGACGATCCAAGGTAGCCCCTGACAAGTGAGTGGCAGACTATACCACCCAATGAAACCCACTGTAGTTATGTAAACATGTACCCTCACCTTTCACAGCAGGTGGGTGTTGCTTATTGAAAGGTATAAACATGCTTGTAGTGCTGATGTTCCTTTGAGAGTTAGTCACGAGCTTGAGGAAGCTGACCACTCTCCCTTTGTGCACAAAGTTTTCTAATAAACTTTAACTTTGTCAGCAGTTCAGTCTCCGTCTGGTTTTGCTCCAAAAATTCGAGTCTAACAGTTGGTGTCAGAAGTGGGATACTGCGCTGCAGGTCGGCTAACGGATCCTGTATTGGAGGGTACGTGGTGCAGTGAAACAGGATAGCCCTGTACTCCAGATGGGGGGTGCCCCTGCATAAAGCCCTCGAGGGTGAGGCCGGTAGCCTATGGTAGGGGCTCGGCTCATCATTGGAGACAGGATTGGCAGTGGCACTTGCCGCAGTATTAAAATTATCCACGTAGTAAAATTCCTCACGGAGACCACGGATTGACGGAATTGACTAGACCTGTAGGTATATAAGATATAGTGTAAGTGTTTGTTTGCTTAGAGTATAAGTTTATGCCGTTATTCCGATACAGTATAAGGTTGGATTTTGAGAGTCACGTGGTGATCGACACGGACAAGGGTGGTGGTTTATCTCAAACACCGAGCCTGAGCCTGAATTAAGAGGACCAAGTCCCACGTGACGGTCAGGATTAAGTAGGCGAAGGGAACGACAACCACCACAGGATCGTGATCCGGGGACCAGTGAGTGTGTATAAATTAGACTATAAGATGATACGTTTGTGCCGATTAAAGTATAAGATTAGAGTAAAATAAATTAAAGTATAAAATAGAGCATAAGGATATACGTAATGATTGACATGAGTAACGAGGGGAAACCCCTTCCTCCGGACGTCCCGGCTCTGCCCACCAGTGTCTCTGTTGTAAAACGAGTCCAAGAGGCTAATTTAAAATATCAAAGTGAAATGATCAGGAACGGATGGAAGGAAACGAGTCCAGTAGTCGATCAAATAGAGTGGTGGGCGGGACACAAGGCTGCTAAACAAATTAATTATGGTACCGTTCTGCTCGCTAGTTGGGCAGATCAGACAGGATATTTAATCGTGGACAAATGGGGGAGACCGTCTCCTCTACAGGACTTTTTGAGACCTGTACAAGAGGCTAAAGTTCGAGTTTGCAGCCTTTTGGATCTGGAAGTGCCAGCAACGGAGGAGTTAGACGATTTACAGCAATGTGGGGGGAATTGTTAAGGCAATGGAGGCTCTGCAGCACAAAACGCCGCAGCCTGAGTGCCTCCCGAATACAACCGTATCTGCCCTTCGGCACCGGGACAACCTGGAAATGGGGAGCCGAAACCCCTGGCCCCTGTCCGAGTAAATCCAAACCCAGCCGGAGGGGCAGCAAATGAGGAAATGGGAGGCAGGGGCACATTGGGGGGAATCTCAGCCTTTAACACCACAGGAGAGATCCAGCCTGATCCTTCTCATTCCCGACCTGAAGTGATATAATCCCAATGTCGACATATGGGCAAAGATACAAAGCGCCGCCCGACATTTTAATCTGTCCATAAAGGACATAAAAGATATCATTGAGGTTAAGTGCCTCTCTGCTGTCCATGGGGCATTGCCCCCTTGGGATTTGCAAGTCCCTGCCACTATGGTCGAGTGTGACACCCAATTTGAAGCTCTGAAGACCTGGGTTCAAGATGGATTGGGTAACGGCACTGCCACCTGGACAGAACTCACGACCCCACGACAAAACCCTGGGGAAGACCCCAGTGCGTATATTGACCGGGTAATTGAACGGTATGAACATTGGGGACAGACCAACGGCATCCCCGCCAAACACAACGATCCAAGATTTATAGATAGCTTAATTCGGGGACTGGATAAACTATACCAAACAGCGCTTAGGATGGGGGCCAGTCCACAGGCCACTGAGGCAGGGCTTCGGGAATGGACTAGTCGGCTTTTCGGGTTCTATCTGACAGACACCCACACTCACCGCCAGGGCCACACCCTATCCGTCCTGCCGTGGATCCTGCACCACACTAGCCCAAAAATTAAAACAGAACCGGTAGCAGGAGCCCGAGAGGATCGTGCCTGCTATAATTGCCAGGAAACAGGCCATTTATATCGAGACTGCCCCGTGTAAAGGAAACCATGCACCAATCGTGGGCGCCCGGGGCATAGCCAAGCCACGTGTTACGGAAAGGGGGGGGGGGAGGGAAGGACAGGGGCCCCGGGGAACCACTCAGGGGTCACAAAGACCAACAAAGGGAGGGGTTATCCGACCGTGAATTGGAGGGACTGCGAGCTCTCCTCCTCCCATCTTCCCCTCATCAAGGATTGGACACCCAGGCCTCCTCCGTCGGAGGACCGGGGGCCACCCGCCCGTGTCTAAACGTACTGTTAGGAGGCCGGCAGTATTGTGCTCTTTTATACACGGGAGCCTCGGTGTCGATAACCGACTCAGATTTTCCTATCGTAAACAAAAAAATACATATCAGCGGGGTTAATGGGGAGAGCGTGATCCTTCGCCAGAGCATTCCAATCCCCCTACAGCTATCCCCCGGGCCAGGCTCTGGGAAGGTCCCAATAACCAGGGTCTGATTTTGGGAATGGACATCTTGCACCAGATAGAGGCGAACCTGCCTTGAGTGACCACTCACTGCTAATAGAGGGGCCTGGAGGGGGAGGTTTCCCTTTTCAGCAGATTATACCCAACAGTGTGGGGTACAGGTCCTCCGACCGATTGGGCGTGCTTGGGCGGAGGAAGGGCTATGGGGGAAAGTTTGCGCAGTTTACCCTCTCGCATGGGCTACCCACAAGCTAGATTGCGGTAGGGCACAGATAGACCCTGTCAGGGTTCACGGACCCTACCACGAGGCTCACCGGCAGTATCCCCTTCGGCCGGAGGCCCAACGTGCCGTTGAGTCAATAGTGGGAGATTTGTTAGAAACCAGGATAGTGATTGAGACCCGTTCCCGGACCAACTCCCCCGTATGGCCTGTGCAAAAGCCAGATGCATCTTAGAGGCTGACCATAGATTATACGGCCCTGAACAAAGTCACAGATAAACTCCACGCTCCAGTAGCAAACCCCGCTACCATTTTAAACGGCCTCCACCCAGGCCTGTCCATATTTACGGCACTGGACATCCAAAACGGGTTCTGGACCTGTCCTCTGGACGCTGGGTCCCGGGAATGTTTTGCCTTCACTGTGCGGTCCACTCAATATACCTGGACCCGGCTGCCCCACGGATTCCACCATTCCCCCACTATTTTCCACGAGTCTGCAAAAGGCTCTCCAACCGGCAATGGTGGATGCCCGCATGCAAACCCCCGCCTGTCTCCAGTATGTAGACGACTTTCTCATCAGAAGCCCTTCACCCTCAGATCATTTAGACGCCCTAACATGTGTCTTGGAGACGCTAATCGTCGGAGGTTTTAAACTGAATCCGACTAAGGCCCAGGTGGGGCTCCCACGGGTTATCTATCTGGGTCAGATCATCTCCCCAGAAGGGAGACCGTTAACCCCCGAGGGGGTCCGAGCACTTTTACAAATGCCTGTCTCCGTCCTGCGGAGTGTAATGGGTTTGTTCAATTACTGCCTCACGTACGGAACTGACTTCACCGAATTGGCAAGTCCCTTAAACAACCTCCTAAAGGGAGGGCCTCCGGGAGAGGCGAGACTGGATTGGACACCTGAGGCAGTCGAAGCTTTTGAAATGGTCAAAATCACTTTGGCTAATGCACCTGCCCTGGGTCTCCCGGACCCTGCAAAACCCTCCCATTTGTGGAATTGGGTGGGCAATCGGGCGTATAGTGCGGTGGTGGGACAATTCCGGGATGATCACATCCGGCCGGTGGGGTACTATTCCTGCCCAATACCATCCTCTATGACAGGACAGCCTCCATGTCTGGCCGCCACCGACTGTGCGGCACCGGCTGTAGAAGCAAGAGAGCCCATGGTAGGTCCCGGTAAAGTTATCCGACACACCCGTCACAGCCTCGTTAAACTCCTCACAGGCAGCGTAAAAACAACTTCCAATCAGGGGCGTGCGAGATGGGAGGCGTGTTTGTTCGGTAAGGGGATCCGGATCGAGGTGATAACTGACCCTCGAACGAACCCGGCGTCTTTCCTGATTGATGAAGGGACTCCTCATGATTCACGACTATTTTACGCTACTAGAGTCAGGGACCTCTCCTTACGGAACCCATAGTCCGGGCCTGTTTAGAAATGTCTGTAGACGGGTCCAGCTTTTACCACGAGGGCCGACGGGTCAACGGATGGGCCGTGGTGGGTCCGTTAGGACAGACTCTTGCTCAAGGGGCCTTGGGAACGGAGGAGGGGGGCAACTGGCAGAGATCACCGCGCTTACCAAAGCCCTCCAATTGGCGGACGGGGCAACGGCGATCATATGCACTGACAGCCAGGATGCTTACTCTGTCGTCCATGACTACTCGCGTCTCTGGCAGCGACGAGGCTGTTTGACTACCTTAGGCCACTGAATTAAGCACGGTCCCTGCGATCGCCGAGCTTATTCGGGCAGCGAATGGTCCCACCTTGGGGGCTGTCATTAAGATTCGGGCCCATCAGACGGAGGAGACCCCGGAAATCAGAGGGATTCGGGCTGCGGACTTGGCCGCTAAGCAGGCTGCCTTCACCCTCCCTGTGACGGCTCTTAATTCTGCAGAGGGGAAGCACAAGGGAAGGGTTCCGAAGCTAGCGAGGTAACAAGTGAGTCCCTCCTAACCGCGTACCTCTCTGAGTCCCCCGAGAATATCCACCTCTGGGTGCAAGAGGGAGCACATCAAGACGCCCAGGGGTTTTGGCCTCATGAGACACGGTATGCGGTCCCTTCAGCCTTTAGACGAGCCCTGATACAATCCGACCATGAACCCACACACCTGGGAGGGTACAAATTATACTACCTCATAGCTGACACCTGGTGGTGGCCCGGCCTGGCCAGGGAAATCCACGAGTCCGGACGCTTCTGTTTGCCCTGTCTCCAAACGGGAATTGGGGGTCACGTCCGAGTACGTATGGGACACGCCCGACGGCCCAGCGGACCATGGACTCATTTACAGATGGATTTCATTGGCCCCCTCCCTCCCAGTGGCGGGTACAGCCATGTTTTTGTCATCATTGACCTTTTCACTCGTTGGGTGGAGGATTTCCCGACCAGGGGGAATACGGCCGAAGCAGCAGCAAAAATCCTAGCCATGGAGGTCATTCCTCGCTGGGGAGTGCCCGACCAGATAGGTTCGGATCAGGGAACCCATTTCACCGGCAAGACAATGAAACAGGCTTTGGCTCTTTTGGGGGTCCGACAGCGGTTCCACATCCCCTGCCATCCTCAATCGTCTGGAATGGGAGAGGGAATGAACCGCACGCTAAAACAATCCATCAGTAAAATCATCCTGCAGACCGGTAAAGGGTGGAACACCGTCCTCCCCGCTAATCTTTGGCGATTACGGGCCACGCCAGCCAAAAGCACCGGCTTTACACCATTCGAACTAATGACTGGACGGGCCATGGTGTTACCCCAAGACGCACCCCCACTGGGCACAGGGGACACCTCCCAGTTCCAAAACACCCTCCTGACATACCTGCGTCTGCTCAGTGAGACCAAACAGGCTAACCATTTCCGGGTCCAGCATTTACAGGAGGCACACTATCTCTCTTGATGTCAGCGTCTCCCTCCTCAAGCTGATTGCTGCAGCATGAACGGATCGGACTGGATTGGAACAGGACGTGTGGAGGGGTTAACAGATGCGTAATAAATCGTTAAGAATAATGCGAATCAGCTCTCTTGTTTTTTTTCCAGGACCAAGGTCAGAAGATCGAGTCAATTGTTTAGGATGTTCTGTATCTCTCTCTCTGCCTTACAGGTACACGGGCCGGCCCCAGTACTGTCACCGCTACCGGACATATTGACTCTCCAACTATTGGTTACCCAGGCTGGAATATTTCCCTCCTCTTCATCCTCCTCTCTGTTTCTTTCCTCTTTTCCCAGGTCCATCGGACCCCTCTTCGCCTACCCCGGCCCAGCACTGGTCCCTGAACCTGGGGCACTGGCGACTTTGACACTATGAATTGGTCTGTATCAGGGATGATAGGATTGTTGGGACTGCTGGTTTATGGGCGGGCAGCTACTGACTCGGAGTTAGAATGGTGCCGGGACAAGTTTGGTACACACACGTGCTATCTGGATGATAGCCGAGGTGGGTATGTGTTAGTTACGCTACTTAATGTGTGCCATCCCCAGTCCGGAGTTTAGCTTCACCCCGGAAAGTCCTGTACGAATTGGACATGAGGAGCTGGTGGACATACACCAGGACAACACGACCTTTCTTCAAGTGTCTGAAGACATTAGGAACGACGGATGGAACTACATCAACACGTTTGGATATCCAATACCTCCATTGCCCGAACACCTGAGACAGTTACGAGAGAAGGTTGAACAATCCCAGCAGGTGTATTATACCATGGAACAGGGGAGCAAGGAGTTGAGGAAAGACATCATGTGGTGGGATGTCTTATGGGACTGGGGACTAAATGTACAGATTCACCCATGGATCCGACTAATTTCCCATGTTTTGGTCATGGTGCAGTTAATACTGGTCTTTATTCTGCTATGTATGGCATGTAAGAAATGTAAACGGGCTGTGGCAAAACATCTGGCTGGACAGGAGGTTAAAACAGCTGGTGCATGCACCCCTCCCCCACCCGTGATTCAGACGATTTCAGCCGCTTATGGGAAAAATCAAGTGTGTGGGTGAGGAGAGCAGCAGGAGATTGAATCGGGAATGGTTTTAATGTAAATGACTAATTACCCTCTTTTGATGCAGACCCGGTGCCTCGACGGGCGGCCGCCTCGACAGGACTCATGTCGGATCATACGTGACCAATAGAGGATCCCCCTGGAATAGCCAGTGGGCTGGGGAGGGGAGAGGGCGAGTAAATTAGGTTGATTATTATACAAAACCTCAGTCACTTGCGCTCTTGCTTTTCCCTGAATAATCCAATGTCCAGGTTTGGAGGGGGGACTGTTGGACTGGAAAATAGGCTTGTGAACAGAAATCTAAAACCTCCAGCCCCTCCTCACCTAACCTGATATATATATATATATATATATATATATATTAAAGAATGATTAGCCACTCCTATCCTCACACACACAAGTAGTTAAATCGCACATGTAGCATTTAGGTAGCAGCAAAGCATGATGGGATACTTGACCATTATGGGAGCAGCTTGTAACCCACACTGTAAAAGCTGACAAAGGCAGGTTTGTTGGATTTGTGTCCACCACCTCGCTTATCTCCAGAACACACCAGGGAATGTTTATTCAAGGCCGAAGCCGACATTGTTTATCCTAACTAGCTCACTTCGGATGATTAAGGGAGGAGCGATGGATATCTCCAAGGTTACCCCAGCTCAAAAGGGAGTCAGATAGGAAGCAGCTGCTCAGGACTTTGTGAAGACCCTTTGTGTAGTTTCAATGTCTGGGACTTGTGTTTACTGATAAGGGTCCTCCTCAGGAATGTGAGATGTTTAATGTCATGGGACGACCCAAGGTAGCCCCTGACAAATGAGTGGCAGACTATACCACCCAATGAAACCCTCTTTAGTTACATAGACCTGTACCACATTCTACAGCAGGTGGGTGTTGCTTATTGAAAGGTATAAACATGCTTGTAGTGCTGACGTTCCTTTGAGAGTTAGTCACGAGCTTGAGGAAGCTGCCACTCTCCCTTTGTGCACAAGGTTTTCTAATAAACTATAACTTGGTCAGCAGTTCCGTCTCCGTCTGGTTTTGATCCAAAAATTCGAGTCTAACAAGGCTGAGGATTGATTTAATTGAGGTGCACAAATTTATGTGTGGCCGAGATAGGCTGGATAGGAAGGACCGATTTCCCTGAGCAGAGAGGTCAATAAACAAGGGGCACGGCATTGATTTAAAGTGATTGGTAGAAGGATTATTGAGGAGCTGAGGAAAACATTTTTCACCCAGAGGGTGGTAGGTGTCTGGAATTCACTGCCTGAAAGAGTGGTAGAGGCAGAAACCCTCAACTCATTTAAAAGGTACCCGGATATGCACCTGAAGTGCCGAGACCGACAAGGCTATGGACCAAGTGCTGGAAAGTGGGATTAGGCTGGGTGGCTCAATTTCGGCTGGCGTGGACACAATGGACTGAATGGCCTCCTTCTGTGTTGTAAATTTTCTCTGATTCTATGATTCTAATTAACACGAAGCAGGGTAGTTCAGGGATCATGAGAACACTACTGAAGAAAAGTAACTGCTGGGAACCAAGCAATGTGTCCTTGTAAACCACAGATTAGGGAAGTTCCAGCTCCAGTGACAGAGATGGATCACAACAGGGTATAAAAGTGAGGGGATACTGATGTAAGGGGCAGTTGGGACTGGAGACACCGGAGATCAAGCTCAGGGAGTCCGTGGTTCCATCCAGAGGGCTGATCTCGTCTACACGGGGGATTTGCATGTTTAGTCTGGTATGGGAGAGGAAAGAGAATTTGCTCATATATTTCTTCATGAGGTATTAAAGTTGCTGACTCTCAGACTTGTTAATTAATAAGACAATGCATTATTTAGAACCTTCCATCCCTAAGTCTCTCTGCTTCTCTACTTTTAAACTTTGACCATTTAGTTTACATTTCATCTCATTTTTCTTCCTCTCAAAATGCATCACGTCACATTTCTCTGCATTAAATTTCACCTGGCCCATTTACTAACCCGTGGACGTCACAGTGAAGTCTCTGACACTCCTCTTCACAGTTGCCCCGGTGCCAATTTTGGCGTCATCCAACAATTTTCACCTTGTGTCCCACATACCCAAGCTCAGATCATTCTCTGTATTGTGGTTAGCAATGGTCCCAACACTGACCCTGTGGGACACCACTGTTCACATCCCTCCAGTCTGGAGAACATCCATTAACCACTACTTTCTGTTTTCTGCCCTTCACACAACTCCCTAAACACACTGCCTCATTCCTTTTAATACGGTAAGTACTAATTTTATCAACAAGCCTCCTGTCCGGCATCTTACCAAACACCCTTTCACAATCAATGTCCACAACATCCACTACATTCACTTTATCAGTAGACTTGAGTTATCTCAAATGATCCATGTTGGCTGTTCTTAGTTAATGTGTTTTTCTTACAAATGTTGAAATGTTTGCTCCACCTCATCTGGTTTGATCTGTTTCAAGACGCAACAGAAAGGTCGAGTTGTCTCCAGGAGTTTAAGATAAATTATGTTTTAAAAATTATGTTTCAGACAATGAGGGACATCTGGGCTTCGACCCGCCCATTCGGTGCCACAACTCCCACCCCTCACACACTCCGATTGGTTGGAGGACCAACTCACCCCTCAGCCGCCCACCCCTCAAGTCAATTTCCGCTCCTCCTCTTGGTCCGGAACTCTCCTTAATCACCAGGGCGGGATTAGTGTTGAGACTGACATCCTGAGGTGCAGTTCGAAAATAAACATGAATTGAACCCGTCCGTTGCAACATTTAATAAAACGAAATTAATAAAAGTTACCGTAAAAATATTTTCTGGAGGTCACCAAAGTGGGGGAGCGCCTGCGCTGTGTGTTTGTGCCGATTTAAATGACACGAAGAGCTGGTGTTTCATTTTATTTTATTATCTTTGTTCCAAACGCGCTCTTCCTGCTTCCAATGTCTTTGTTTTTCGGCCTGATATTAAGATCATCAATGGCGGCTGCATCACCCAGCATGCAGCGCGGTACAGATTGTGCCCTATCTGAATCAGTGGAGCTCAGTGCGCAGGCGCGGTAGTGACTCATGATCGGGCAGTGTGTCCTGAGCATGCGCGGCCAGTCGAGGCTGCGGGAGGAGCGCGTTCGGTGCAGGTCAGAGGATCGGAGCAAGAGGCTCAATAAACCCCGGGGCCCGGGTCCGGGCTCAGGCCCAGGCTCAGGCTTTACAAACCCCGAGTGCGGCCCCAGACCCGAATATAAAACAGTGAACATTATCCCCCCCTCACTACCCGCCGGGAAATGAAGGGGAAATGGGGATCGGTCTGGGAGCGTCTGTAAATGAAGGAGAAATGGGGATCGGTCAGGGAGCGTCTGTAAATGAAGGAGAAATGGTGATCGGTCAAGGAGTGTCTCTCAATGAAGAAGAAATCGTGATCGGTCAGGGAGCGTCTGTAAATGAAGAAGGAATGGTGATCAGTCAGGGAGTGTCTGTAAATCAAGGAGAAATGGTGATTGGTCAGGGAGCATTTGTAAATTAAGGAGAAATGATGATCAGTCAAGGGAGCATCTGTAAATGAAGGAGAAATGGTAATCGGTCAGAGATCATCTGCAAATGAGGGAGAAATGGTGATTGGTCAGGGAGCATCTGGAAATGAAGGAGAAATGGTAATCGGTCAGGAAGCATCTGTAAATGAAGGAGAAATGGTGATCGGTCAGGGAGCATCTGTAAATGAAGGAGAAATGGTGATCGGTCGGGGAAGGTTTGTAAATGAAGGAGAATTGATGATCGGTCAGCGAGCATCGACAAATGAATGAGGAATGGTAATTGGTCAGGGAGCGTCTGTGAATGAAGGAGAAATGGTGATCTCTATATCTTCAGTCATCCAGGGAGCTCGAGCTTTGGATGCTGTTCCTTTCCTCCTCGTGGGAATCTGTCTACTCTGTACCCAAACCCACTCCTCCTTGAAGGCCTCCCACTGTTCAATTACTGTTCTGCCTGCCAATTTTTGATTCCAATCCTCCAGGACAAGATCCCTTTTTAACTCACTGGAATTAGCCCTCCTCCAGTTAAGAATTTTCGTATTTGACTGTCCCCTGTCCTTTTCCATAACTGTTCTAAACCTAATGAGATTATGATCACTGCTGCCCCACTGAAACATGCTCCACCTGCCCCACTTCATTCTCCACAACGAGCCCATTGCTGTACTCACATTCACTCTCTCACACTCTCTTATATTCAATCTCTCACATTCACTGTCTGACATTCACTCTCTGGCATTCACTGTGTCACATTAACTCTCACGCTCTCTCACATTCATTCTCTCACTCTCTCTCACCCTTTCACTCATGGTTTCGGGTCACTGAAAGATGACACGATGGTTTGGATTTCAGCACAGGGAGGAGGGAGATTGTGTGGGATGGAGATTTACATCTTTGGAGGAACAAGAGAGGAAAGAATGTTCCATAGAAACTAGAAATGTCTATTCTGAATTTCTATCCTGTACTTACAGTAATGACTTTTCTGAACTCCTTTTGCAGGGTATTGGAAGGGGAGAATTTGGAGAGGGAAATTCAAATCAAAAATCACGTCCGATCTGACAGAGTCACTCGATTCATCAGGACCTGAATATCATCGGCCTTTGAATGTGGAAGGAGAAATGTTTGTCTGTTCTGTCTGTGGGAGAAGATTTCAAACATCAGTGTGAGTGGGAAAGCACCGAGACACACACACCCGAGTGAGAGTGTTCCAGTGCACTGACTGTGGAAAGAGCTTTAACCAGTTACACAGCCTGAAAAAACATCGCACCATTCACAGCGGGGAGACACCGTACACGTGTTCTGTGTGTGGACGAGGCTTCAACTGATCGTCCAACCTGGAGAGACACAAGGACACCCGGACCACGGAGAAACCGTGGAAATGTGGGGACTGTGGGAAGGGATTCAATTACCCTTCAGAGCTGGAAACTGATCGACACTCTCACACTGGGGAGAGGCCGTTCACCTGCTCCGTGTGTGGGAAGGGATTTACTCGGTCATCCAACCTGCTGAAACACCAGCGAGTTCACACTGGGGAGAGGCCGTTCTCCTGCTCTGTGTGTGGGAAGAGATTCACTCAGTCTTCCAACCTGCTGACACACCAGCTTGTTCACTCCGATGAGAGACCTTTTAAATGCTCTCACTGTGAGAAGAGCTTTAAAAGCAGAAAGGAACTGTTGAGACATCAACGCAGTGACACGGGGGAGAGGCCGTTCATCTGCTCTGTGTGTAAGAAGAGATTCACTCAGTCCTCCATCCTGCTGAGACACCAGCAACTTCACTCCGGCGAGAGACCTTTTAAATGTTCTGACTGTGAGAAGAGGTTTAAAAGCAAAATTAATCTGCTGACACACCAACGCACTCACACTGGGGAGAGGCCGTTCTCCTGCTTTGTGTGTAAGAAGAGATTTACTCAGTCATCCCACCTGCTGAGACACCAGCAAGTTCACACTGGGGAGAGGCCGTTCTCCTGCTCCGTGTGTGGGAAGAGATTCACTCAGACTTTCAACCTGCTGATACACCAGCGAGTTCACTCCGATGAGAGAAGTTTTAAATGTTCTGACTGTGAGATGAGGTTTAAAAGCAAAATTAATCTGCTGACACACCAACGCATTCACACTGGGGAGAGGCCGTTCCCCTGCTCCCTGTGTAAGAGGAGATTTACTCGGTCATCCCACCTGCTGAGACATCAGCGAGTTCACTCTGATAAGAGACCGATTAAAGTTCCGACTGTGGGAAGAGATTTAAAAGCAAAAGGAATCTGCTGACACACCAACGCACTCACACTGGGGAGAGACCGTTCACCTGCTCCGTGTGAGGGAAGGGATTCACTATTTCATCCGAACTGCTGATGCACCAATTTGTTCACACTGGGGAGAGACCTTTTTAATGTTCTGACTGTGAGAAGACCTGTAAAAGCAGATACCAACTATGGAGACATCGACGCATTCACACTGGGGAGAGGCCGTTCACCTGCTCCATGTGCAGGAAGAGATTTACTCGGTCATCACACCTTCTATCACACCAGCGAGTTCACACTGGGGAGAGACCTTTAAAATGTTCTGACTGTGGGAAGAGATATAAAAACAACAGGAATCTACTGAGACACCAACGTACTCACCCTGGGGAGAGACTATTTAAATGTTCTCACAAATGCTCTGCTGAAACACCAACGCACTCACACTGGGGAGAGACTGTTCACCTGCTCCGTGTGTGGGAAGAGATTCACTCGATCATCCCACCTTCTGAAACATCAACTTGTTGACACTATTGAGTGACCTTTTAATGCAGTGACTGTGAGAAGAGCTTTCAAAGCAGAAATGAACTGCTGACACATCAACTCACGCCCATTGGTTGAGAGACTGTTCACCTGCTCCGTGTGTGGGAAGGGATTCACTCAGTCATCACACGTGCTGAGACACCAGCGAGTTCACATCTGATTACAGGGGTTGGATTCTGCTGTTAATCCCATCCAGGACTGAACCATGTTCATTCTGACAGTTGGGGTTTGTTTCTCCTGATGTTAATAACCCCTATAACTGGGCTGGAGTTTAATATTCAGGATATTTATGAAATAAATCAGCTTTGTTTCAAACACCTTGTTGTCGATTTTGGCCTTTCCCACCTGAGTGTTTAGCATCACCTGACTGGAGCTCAGAAAGGACAATCTGGGGGGAGGATCGTCCGGTGGGAACAGAACTTCAGCCTGGACACAGTCCTTCAGGGCCACACTGAGAGGGGCAAACGGCACTTTGGTCTTTCTCGTCTCTCTTCACTGACAGCAAAATCTCCGTGTGGGTTAATCTTGAGGCGTGTAAGAAATGTGCCCCAGCCGCTCTCTTCCATGGTTCAGAGCTTCTCGGAACGGAACAGAAGGCTCCTGTACAACGGTGTTTAGAGACAGGAAGAACAATGTGTCAGGATTAACCCATTAACAGATATAATTTAGTATAATTATAATCAATAGTGGAAGTAGAATCAAATGTACTGTGAATCTATGTATCTATAAATGTAAACTGTACTGTGTATTAATATAGAATGAACCATGTAACGTATGTTCAATAAGAAAGTGCTGGTGGGCCGAGAAGGATGCATGATGGTTATTATAGTCAAGTTTGCAGTTAAAACTAAAAGGATGCTGACAACAGTAAAGTGGGAATGAACAGACCTAAGGGAGGAATGTGCTGTAATAGCATAATGTCTAAAAGACATGTAGATAAAGGGACTGAAGGTTCATTAAATCAAGGAGTCACTCAGGCTCAGGCCTCTCTATCTCGAGCCTCCACAAGCCAGTGAGCAGAAGTCTGTTTATACAAACGGTTCTGTGAAGACTGGCAATGTAAACTCTAAATAAGGTTCTGATAAGTCTGTAACAACAAGGCACGGATGGGACCAGGAGTTATGCTTGGAATGTAACTTCTGAAGGTTGAGAGACATGAATAATGGTCAGGCTGAGAGATGTGGATGTGAGAGTGAACTGCTCATAAACTGAAAAAGGGAATAAGAAGAGACCTCAAAAGCTGAGGAAGGCGCACAAGATTCTGGCAAGGAAGAAGAGAACTTTTCAGTCAACAGATCACAGCGAGAGAGAGAGAGAGAGAGACCGCACTGTAGTCACTTGGAGGGATAGAGAGAGAGAGAGAGAGAGAGACCGCACCGTAGTCACTTGGAGGGAGAGAGAGAGAGAGAGACCGCACCGTTGTCACTTGGAGGGACAGAGAGAGAGAGAGAGAGAGACCGCACCGTAGTCACTTGGAGGGACAGAGAGAGAGAGAGAGACCGCACCATAGTCACTTGGAGGGACAGAGAGAGAGAGAGAGAGAGACCGCACCGTAGTCACTTGGAGGGACAGAGAGAGAGAGAGAGAGACCGCACCGTAGTCACTTGGAGGGATAGAGAGAGAGAGAGAGAGACCGCACCGTAGTCACTTGGAGGGATAGAGAGAGAGAGAGAGAGAGACCGCACCGTAGTCACTTGGAGGGAGAGAGAGAGAGAGAGAGAGACCGCACCGTAGACACTTGGAGGGATAGAGAGAGAGAGAGAGAGAGACTGCACCGTAGTCACTTGGAGGGACAGAGAGAGAGAGAGAGAGACCGCACCGTAGTCACTTGGAGGGACAGAGAGAGAGAGAGAGAGACCGCACCGTAGTCACTTGGAGGGACAGAGAGAGAGAGAGACCGCACCGTAGTCATTTGGAGGGATAGAGAGAGAGAGAGAGAGACCGCACCGTAGTCACTTGGAGGGATAGAGAGAGAGAGAGAGAGAGAGAGACCGCACCGTAGTCACTTGGAGGGATAGAGAGAGAGAGAGAGAGACCGCACCGTAGTCACTTGGAGGGATAGAGAGAGAGAGAGAGAGAGACCGCACCGTAGTCACTTGGAGGGACAGAGAGAGAGAGAGAGAGAGACCGCACCGTAGTCATTTGGAGGGATAGAGAGAGAGAGAGAGAGAGAGACCGCACCGTAGTCACTTGGAGGGATAGAGAGAGAGAGAGAGAGACCGCACTGTAGTCACTTGGAGGGACACTCCTGAGGTTTCAAGGAACACTCACTATTTCTCTTTGTTAAGTATCACCTTTTTGCACTAATTGTGATGTGCTTAATAAATCGGTTTTGCCTTTAACCGTAATACCAGTACCAGTGGTGATCTTGTTGTTGTCAGGAACCAGTCCTTAGATTGGATTAGATTATAATCCTGAAAATAGTGGTTTAAATCCTACAATTGGCGACCACGAAGAGACTATTTCTGACAACAGCTAAAACCTGGTGGGGGATAGTTACAGAATATAAATTGATTATTTCTCCATTAAAATGAAGTGAGTGGGGGATAGTTACATAATATAAATTGATTATTTCTCCAGTAAAATGTAATGAGTGGGGGATAGTTACATAATATAAATTGATTATTTCTCCAGTAAAATGTAGTGAGTGGAGGATAGTGACATAATATAAATTGATTATTTCTCCATTAAAATGCAGTGAGTGGGGGATAGTTACATAATATAAATTGATTATTTCTCCAGTAAAATGCAGTGAGCGGAGTGCACACCCACCACGGGTGGCCTCACAAAATGAGGACAATCAGTTCTTCTTTCCTTGGTGAGAGGTTTCTTTAATCTGGGGATTTTGTTCAGTGGTCGAGCGCATGTTTTGCATGTGTTGAGGTCCTGGGTTCAACTCCCAGTATCTCCCGAAATAATTTTCCACCAGAATTCCCCACGGAAAGTTGAATGACGCTTTTTGAGCTCAGCGAGTTCCAACTTCTGAGGCTCCACAAGCATTAAATTGTCCCGGAGCGGGACTTCATCTCTCGGTCCCCTCAACAGCTCAACTCAAAGCAGCCGCCGACTGAGGGGAATGTGTGACGGTGCAATATCGAGCGAGCAGTCCCAGCTCTTGTTCCTGTTTGACGCTCTGTCATTCTTCCATCTCACTTTATGATTGAGAGGTTGGATTTCAGCCTTGTCACTGACCATTAGCGATTGGGTTTTTTTTATTTCCGCAGACTTTTTTTTTGGAAAGTTCAAAGTAAAGAGGAGCAGAAACCCCGTGAACTGAAGCAGAGGTTGAACATTGTGAACACGCGGGACCGCTGGGCATCTCGATATCCTGGAGAGACGGAGCAGAAAGCTCACGGCTTCACTTCTAAAGTGTCTGCTTGTTTATTTCTCAGGTATTTTTTGACCCGTGGGGATGTAGCTCAGTGGAAGAGCGCATGCTTTGCATGTATGAGGTCCCGGGTTCAATCCCCGGTGTCTCCAAACAAGTTAAATTTAAAATTTTGGATTCAACTGTGAGAATATCATCTGAGACTCGCCTCACATTTGCACACAAGGAGAGACAAGAGTTTCTTCACCTCGCGAAAAACCGAACGCTCCGCACAGAATATAATTCAATGGGAGAGCGCCCACGGTGTTTCAATGGCTCCCATCTCATGGTTGAACAGCTTGCCCAGTGATGGATTATTTCCAGTTTCACAGATTGGGGGGAAGCAGCGGACCGGCGTTCCGACCACAAAGAGGGAAGAATAGTCTGGATGTTGGGAGCTTCATCTTTTCCCAGAAAGTACTGAGCATCTGGAATGTATTCCCGGCTGGTGTGGTGCGTGCTGACCCTCTCTGGTGTGGTGGGTGCTGACTCTCTCTGGTGCGGTGGGTGCTGACCCTCTCTGGTGTGGTGGGTGCTGACCCTCTCTGGTGCGGTGGGTGCTGACCCTCTCTGGTGTGGTGGGCGCTGACTCTCTCTGGTCCGGTGGGTGCTGACTCTCTCTGGTCCGGTGGGTGCTGACCCTCTCTGGTGCGGTGGGTGCTGACCCTCTCTGGTGCGGTGGGTGCTGACTCTCTCTGGTCCGGTGGGCGCTGACTCTCTCTGGTCCGGTGGGTGCTGACCCTCTCTGGTGCGGCGGGTGCTGACCCTCTCTGGTGTGGTGGGTGCTGACCCTCTCCGGTGCGGTGGGTGCTGACCCTCTCCGGTGCGGTGGGTGCTGACTCTCTCCGGTCCGGTGGGTGCTGACCCTCTCTGGTGCGGTGGGTGCTGACCCTCTCTGGTGCGGTGGGTGCTGACTCTCTCTGGTGCGGTGGGTGCTGACTCTCTCTCCGCCTTTTTTCTGGATTTTTTTCTGGTTTGCAACCGCTCCCAGGAGATTCCATGTTCCCGGTGGGTGGGGCTGGTGGTGTGTGTCGGAAGTGTCCAGTCACGATGCTCCAGGCATGTAGGGCAGGATTGATGAACGAGCTGGTCATTTCCTGCCCGTCATGTCCGTCTGTAACCCCAGATCGTCAAGGTGTTTTTAGTGAAGTGATCTTTAAACACAAAATCCTCACCTGGGGCAAGTCCTGCGTCCGTCTGTAGTGAAATGAGATTCAATGCTGTCTGGGCCTCACCTTGTCCTCCTCCTTTTACATTATTATATTGTCCGCACACAGTGATATGTTTGGTTAAGATGAAAATACAAATTATCCGCTCTGGGCTCCTCCAGTCTCTCTGTGTTTCTCTCTCCTCCTAAACTGACTGACTGTCGGATAATAGTAACTGGTGTCCTCTCCATCCCGTTCTCAACACCCAGACACGACTACTTACTGAATAAATTCAACACTCACAGACAGTCCAGTGTCAGACAGTTACAGACGGTTTCTCTCCACCTTTCCTTACAGGACTGGCGAATGATGAATGCCCCGTCAGACCGGTTGATATACAGTAAAAGGGACAGTAACCGTCTCACCAATAGCACCGGAGGTCTGTTCACAGACACAGAATCAGTCTTTCCCTTTCTATCAGTGTGTCTATATTACGCTCAGTAACAGTATCCCGCCTCCTTGTACAGCACGAGGGAGAGAGAAAGATAGACAGACAGAGAGAGACACACAGACAAACAGACACAGTATCAGTCTCACACTTCCCATCAGTGTGTCCGTTTCACACTCAGTAACAATATTCCACCTTCATTTACAGCGCTAGAGAGAGATAAAAACAGACAGGCACAGCATCAGAATTACACTTCCTATCGGTGTCTCTGTATCACTCTCAGTCACAGTATCTCAACTTCATATGCTGCACAAAAGAGAGAGAGAGAGAGAGACTGACCTGTAATGTCCTGTTTACACAGAGTAACAAATTGGAAAATATTTCTTTCCAAATGCTATTCCAAGGTGGAGAGACAGAAGATGCAGTCTCATCTCTCACTGATATTATTTCAGAGACAGACACATTATTAATCCCACTCTCAGGGACAGTGTCACACATTTAACCCTCTCTTGCATGTTGTCCCCTCTGCAATCTTGCAGCTCAGGGCCGTTCTGTATTACTCTCAGTGACCGAGAGTTTCACTCCGATTGAAATAAACTGGGACTGTTGCTGCCTGATATTAATCCTACACGGTCCCAGCAAATCCACCGACTCCCACTTTCCTCCCCCGTTTCTCCAGGATTGGTTTGAGGAATCCTCCCTCCAGTTTCGGAGTCAAACGTCACTTTATCAGTAAGGGAGCCAAGAATGAACAGAACCCATTGGCTCATTCCACAGCCGCTCACTTTATCTCTGAAAGACTCTTTCCCATCAAAAGAGCCCGAGAGAAACAGCAGGGATGGAAACCTCGAGTTTAATAGTTGGAGATTGTAAAGTCAGTCTGGATTCCAGCGTTAGGCACTGGTGGAATCCCATCTGTTTCCCATTCTGGTGCCTGTTCCTGCACTGCCTGTGGAGCCCATTCCCTCTGACCTTTCCCCCAGACCCACTTCCTTTGCTCAGACAGGCGGGAATGGAGAGATCACGGCCCCCGGGGGAAGGGAGCAAAGAGCAGCCTCATTACAGCAGCTCATCGCTCCGGGACCGTGTCCGCAGATGGGCTCAGAGATCGGCATTGAGTCCGGGGGAAGGGCAGGGGGAGTCCGGGGGCTGTTTGTAAGAGGCGGAGTGGATCAGGAACTGGTCCCGGAACATGGAGTGAGAGGGGGGGAACGGAGAGGTCATTCTCGGGCTGTGTGTGGACAGGGTGTGTCCAGGGGAAGGGAGAGAGAATGGGAAGAACCTGCTATTAAAACCATTGCTGCTTTCACTCCCCAAACCAGGAGTGAATGGTCCTGGTTTAGTTCCAGTCTCACCCTGTTTATTGTTATTGGACAGTGAAGAGTGGAAACAGAGCCGGACAGTAAGGATGTGGGGAGTTATACAAAGAGCATCTATTGCAGGCATCAGGTGAGAAGTGTGAAGGACACAATTTAAACAGCGGCTGTTTATTTTCGGTTGAACGGTTAGTCCCATGGGAGAGGGGATGAGAAACCTGACCTGGACAAAGGTCCCTGCCCCATCGGGTAGTCCCATTCATGGATCAGTGCAGGGGTTGGGTTGTGTCTGGATGTCACGAAATTGTTGTAAAACAGCCCAACACACCTGGTGTGCAGAAGCTGAGTGCTGCAGTGGAGTCAGACACTGACACTGTTTGTATCACTGGTTTTCATTTGTGGATATTCAAAATGATCATTAGCAGAGATATTAAACTGATCACTTTTCCATTTTCAACCTCACCGTTTCTTGGGTTACAAGAGATCATTTTCTTTCCACAGGCGAATCCTTGAATGATCCAGAATGAATGTGATGTTTCCTCCACCCGAGGCACAAGGAGGAGTGCAGCCAGCTCCTTCTCACACACAGGAGGTACATTATCACCCACAGAGCACAGAGACACAGACAGGTCATCAGTTCCACAGTCTCAGACAGCAGAAGTAGTCAGTCCCACACTGATCCCAAGTTCCAGAGACACACTTTCAATCCAACATTCAAACAGAGCGGGTGAGGCAGACACTGTTCCATTTGCCCCGAACTCAGTCCCGCTGACAGGTCGATACAAAAATCCCAGTCCAAAATCACACTCTCAGATTGTCAATCTCACAATCGGGCAACATAGCTAGGAATTAAATACCAGAGAGAAATCACACATGGTATCCGATTGAAAGGGACAGAATGAATCCCAATAATGTACCTGAGATTCCAATTGAATACTATCCCAGAACTCTCACACACATGACTTTAATACATGCAATATCCATTCGAAAAGTGAACCATTTGCTACAAATTGCAAACAAATCCAAACCTCACGTACAGTATCGATTGAGAAATACTGAAATATAGTAAACCTGAGAAACAAATTAGATTCCTGTTCAGAATGCACTCGTAGAATGAAATTTAAAGATACAGTATCAATTCTATTAGTGCAGACATTATATACCAGTCCAAAAATCTCATACAATATTAGACTGAAAGATACAGTATCAATTCCATTTCTACAGACTGATCTACACATTACAAACCAATTCAAAAATGTCACCTTATCCGTTTGAAAGATTCATTATCATCCACAATCGTACTCACAGAGATGCAGATTTAATAGTGGTCCAAAAAGCACACAAATTATCTGATTAAAACCTCCAACATTAAAGCCTAAAGTTCGTCCATATTTACAAATTAAATAAGGAGTAAAACTCTTCAAACATTAAGATATTAAAGCTGAAGTATTGAACGCAATAATGTAATCTGAGAGAATAATTACGTACAGATACAGAATGAAACTCACATTCAGATACAGTACCAGAGACACACAGACACAGAATGAATCCAACACTCACAGATACAGAAGGAATCCCAAACTCACATACAGTACTAGAGACTGACAGACACAGAGTTAATCCCACACTCTCATCAAGTACCAGGGACTGATAGGTACAGTATGAATCCCACACTAACATGCAGTATGAGTAACTGCATATTTAGGATGAATTCAACTCCCACATACAGTACTGGGGACTGTATATAAAGAATGATTCCCACACTCACATGGAGAAACAGAGATTGACAGATACCGAAAGAATCCCACACTAACACACAGTATGAGAGACTGCATATAAAGAATGAATCACAAACTCTCACACACACTGCTGACAAGATAGAGAATCAATCCCAAGTTCACACACAGTATCAGTGAGTGACAGATACAGAATGAATCCCACACTAACATACAGTACCAGAGACTGACAGATACAGAATGAATCCCACACTCACACACAGTACCAGAGACTGAGAGATACAGAATGAATCCCACTAAACTATCAGGGAATAAGCACAGACCAGGGATCAGGGCCTTTACCCAGTAAACTATCAGGGAATCAGCACAGACCAGGGATCAGGGCCTTTACCCAGTAAACTATCAGAGAATCAGCACAGACCAGGGATCAGGGCCTTTCCCCAGTAAACTATCAGGGAATCAGCACAGACCGGGGATCAGGGCCTTTACCCAGTAAACTATCAGAGAGTCAGCACAGACCAGGGATCAGGGCCTTTCACCTGTCGGAGAGAACATTGTATCACAGATCGCTTGTGATAAACCGACACATTCTGATTTACAGCCGTGCATAACAGATGTTTGTAGCTGCGATGGCCGAGTGGTTAAGGCGTTGGACTCGAAATCCCCTGGGGATTTCCTGCGTACGTTCGAATCCTCCTCGCAGCGCTACTTCTTAAAGTTATGTTTACTGCTCAAATAACGATGAACTGGAGTTGACGAACCGCATTCCCTCTCTCAGAGAGACTCTCCAGCGCGGCTCATGCTTTTAATTCGGAGCCCAATGGTCTCTTGCAAAATTGCAAGACACGTGAAGGAATCTCTCCCAAGCTCCATCTTAAATTCTGCCCGTTCGCAGAACTTGACATTGATCCTATTTCTTCCTATACTTTGATCCCACCTTGTCTCTGTCTCTTGACTCTCCGTGTTTTTCCCTCATGGACTTCTCAGGCTTCGTTGAACGGCCACGGATGATCGAACCTGGAACACCGGCAGTGAAGGGTAAAGATGGAAAGACTGAGACGGGGGGAGTGGCGAGAGGGTGGATTTGGAATTCCTGAGCGACCGCACTGCGCATTTTCCAGATCTGCTTGGAGCACCAATCCCTTCAATTCATCACTTACAGGGACAATTCGATTCGCGGTTTCTTTTCCCTGAGCTTGGCGAGATCTTAAAAATTGAAAGCGACCAATATCAGAGCGAACCTCGTCACCGACATGATCACAGATACAGAGCGGCCACACTCTACTTCAGTGAGGGGAAAACCCAGAGCGGTTTCAAGGTTGAATGTAATTGGAAGCAAAGCTCGTTCAATGAAAGTGCAGGTCATTGAGGTGCCTTTAAAGTCCTGATTGTTTGAACTGAATTTCTTTCAAAAGCGCTTGAGATTCAGGTGGAGTGATTTGGGGACTCCTTTTCCCTCTTCGCAAAACTTTGAACTGCAGATCAAGATCCAAAGTCCAGGGCTAAATTAGGGTTTCTCCAGGGTATGAAACATCGAATCAAGAATTATACCCCGACCTCAACGAGCCCAGAAATAAGAACGTGTCACGGACACATTCCATGAGAGGGCTGTCTGAATGATGAAAAGGCATTTTTGAAAAGACCTCCTGATCAGTTCCGTGTTGGATCCTGAACAAAACACAGCACTGTGTGCTTCTCAAATTCACTAAACACCACGAATTACACAAAGGCACCGCTGGGAGTTGAACCCAGGATCTCCTGTTTACTAGACAGGTGCTTTAACCAACTAAGCCACGGTGCCAAGTCATGGTCCTGTTTCCCACCTCCTCTCATTAATATCTATCAGCTACACGTCACATTCTGTTGTGGGTTCAGACTGTTTGATCTTTGTCGATTTCACTTGCCCGTTTCCCTGTGAATCCCGATACTGACTGCGTTTCAAGCTGTGTTTATCTTTCTGTGTCCATCAGTGCTTTGATACACGAATGAATATTTGTGCTTGTGTTTGTTTGTTACTTTAAATAAATTAGGGATGGACAATTCTCGCTCTGACACTGAAGAACTAATTGAACAAATTTCACAGTGAAGTGTTGTTTATTGTGGTGCTGAAACTAAAAAAAATCGTAAAAGGTGCAAAGAGGGAAAACGAGAAAAACTTGTGAGTGAAATTAAGGACAACTTTCAAGGTTTTTACACGTATATTAAGAGAAAGAAGGGTGACTAAGAGTAATGTGGGCCCCTTAAAGACAGATGGAGGTGATATTGTAATTGAAAATCAGGAAATGGCAGACTTGCGAAATACTCACAGAAAAGCATGAGGATAATATAACAGAGACACGAGGAAAACTGAAAATAAATCAAGGGGATTCAGTGTTAGTAAAATAATGGTAATGGAGAAAATAATTAGACTAAAGATAGACAAATCTCCAGGACCTGATGTTTACCATCCCAGGGGACGAAGGGGAATAGGTGAGGAAATTGTACATGCTTTAGTCATGATCGTTCAAAACTCTCTTGATTCAGGAATTGTTCCATGGATTGAAAAAATTCAAATGTCATTCCATTAATTAGGAAAGGTAGGAGAGATAAAACAGGAAATTTTCGACCTATTAGTCTGACGTCTGTTGTGGGGAAGTTACCAGAATCTGTTATTAGGGAAAGAATGACTGAGCACTTGGATAAACATGAATTGATCAGAGAGAGCCAGCATGGATTTGTAAAGTGTAAGTCTAACGAAAATAGTTGAACTTTTTGAAGATGTAACTAACGTGGTAAATGATGGAGTGTCTATGGGGGTTATGTGTATATTGACTTCCAGAGGCATTCGTTAAGGTTTAACATCAGAGACTGTTCTCATTTCTGTTGACATGTGGAATTCAAAGCGACCCATTGACATGGGGAGGGAGTTAGTTTGGAGGTAGGAGACAGAGAGTAGGGTTAATGGGTATGTACTCAAATTGACAGGATGTGATTCGTGGTGTCCCCCAGGGATCTGTTTTAATGAGGCAGATAAAGGAATAGAGAGCGGTATATCCAGGTTTGTTGATGACACCAAGTTAGGAGGCACAGTGAGTAGTGTAGATGGGAGCATAAAGTTGTAAAAGGAAATTGATAGATTCAGTGAGTTGGTAAAACTGTGTCAGATGGAGCTTACATAGAATTACATAGAATGTACATCACAGAAACAGGCAATTCGGCCCAACTAGACTATACCGGTGTTTATGCTGCAGACGAGCCTCCTCCAACCCCTCTTCATCGAACTCGATGAGCAAACACGAATATTCCTTTCTCCTCCATGTGTTTATCTCACTTCACCGTAAATGCATCCATGATATTCGCCTTAACTACTCCTTGTGGGAGCGAGCTGCACATTCTAACGCCTCTCTGGATAAATATGTTTCTCTTGAATGCCAGATTGGATTTATTGATGACTATTATATTCATGGCCCTAAGTTCTGACGTCCCCACTCCCAATTCAGATATGCCACTTTGGATGCTGTTGGGGGGGATGACTTATCAGGGGAAGGCAGCAGCAGCCAACTTCCTGGCACCACGGGTAGCTCTGCTGCACAGGCTGGGAGGAAAAAGAGTGGCAGAGCTATAGTGATAGGGGACTCAATTGTAAGGGGAATAGACAGGCGTTTCTGCGGCCGCAACCGAGACTCCAGGATGGTGTGTTGCCTCCCTGGTGCAAGGATCAAGGATGTCTCGGAGCGGCTACAGAACATTTTGGAGGGGGAGGGCGAACAGCCAGCTGTCGTGGTGCACATCGGCACCAACGATATAGGTAAAAAAGGGGATGAGGTCCTAAAAGCAGAATATAGGGAGTTAGGAGGTAAATTAAAAAATAGGACCTCAAAGGTAGTAATCTCAGGATTGCTGCCAGTGCCACGTGCTAGTCAGAGTAGAAATAGGAGGATATTTCAAATGAATACGTGGCTAGAGGAATGGTGCAAGGGGGAGGGATTCAAATCCCTGGGACACTGGAAACGGTTCTGGGGGAGGTGGGACCAGTACAAACCGGACGGTCTGCACCTGGGCAGGGCCGGGACCGCTGTCCTAGGAGGAGTGTTTGCTAGTGCTGTTGGGGAGGGTTTAAACTAAAGTGGCAGGGGGTTGGGAACCTGAGCAGGGAGAGAGAGGAAAGCGTAACAGGAAGGGACAGAAGGTATGGAGTAATAGGTAAAGTGTTAAAAAAGGAAAAAGCAGGAACTAAGCGTCACAAAACAGATTTGAAAGTTCTTTATCTGAATGCACGTAGCATTCGTAATAAAATGGACGAGTTAACGGCACAAATAACTACGTATGGGTATGATCTTGTGGCCATTACAGAAACATGGCTGCAGGGTGACAACGACTGAGAATTAAATATGCCAGGGTATTTAACAATCAGGAAGGACAGGCAGGAAGGAAGGGGAGGTGGGGTGGCTATGTTAATAAAGGAAGGAATCACTGTAATACAGAGAAATGATATTGGGACAAAGCATCAAGATAATGAAACAGTTTGGGTGGAGATAAGGAATAATAAGGGAAAAAAAACATTAGTGGGCGTAGTATATAGGCCTCCTAATAGTTGCAACTCTGCTGGAAGAAGTATTAATCAGGAGATAGTCGGGGCATGTAATAAGGGAACAGCCATAATTATGGGGGATTTTAATTATCATATTAACTGGACAAATCAAATTGGGCAGAGCAGCCTTGAGGACGAGTTCATTGAGTGCATCAGGGATGGATTTCTTGAGCAGTATGTAACTGATCCTACAAGGGGGCAGGCAACCTTGGACCTGGTCCTGTGTAATGAGTCAGGATTAATTAATAATGTCCTAGTTAAGGATCCCCTTGGAACGAGCGACCACAACATGGTTGAATTCCATATCCAATTAGAGGGTGAGAAGGTTGATTCTCAAACAAGCGTACTGAGCTTGAATAAAGGAGACTATGATGGTATGAGAGCGGAATTGATTAAAGTGGACTGGGAAAATCGATTAAAGGGTAAGACGGTACATGAGCAGTGGTGTTCATTTAGGGAGTTATTTTACAACTTTCAAAATAAATATATTCCACTGAGGAAAAAAGGGTGTAAAAGAAATGACAGCCACCCGTGGCTAAGTAAAGAAATCAAGGATAGTATCCGACTAAAAACAAGAACATATAAGGTAGCCAAACTTAGTGGGAGGATAGAAGATTGGGAATTCTTCAAAAGACAGCAAAAAGTAACTAAAGGATTGATTAAGAAAGGGAAGTTAGATTATGAAAAGAAATTAGCAAAAAATATAAAAACAGATAGCAAGAGTTTCTATAGTTATATAAAAAGAAAAAGGGTGGCTAAGGCAAACATAGGTCCCTTAGAGGATGAGACCGGGAAATTAATGGTGGGAAACATGGAGATGGCAAAAATGCTGAACAAATATTTTGTTTCAGTCTTTACAGTAGAGGACACTAAGAATATCCCAACACTGGACAAACAGGGGACTCTCGGGGGGGAGGAGCTAAATACGATTAAATTCACTCAAGAGATGGTACTCAGTAAAATAATGGGACTCAAGGCGGATAAATCCCCTGGACCTGATGGCTTCCATCCTAGGGTCTTGAGGGAAGTGGCAGTAGGGATTGTGGATGCTTTGGTGATAGTTTTCCAAAATTCCCTGGACTCAGGAGAGGTCCCGGCAGATTGGAAAACTGCTAATGTAACACCGTTATTTAAAAAGGGTAGTAGGCAGAAGGCTGGAAATTATAGGCCAGTTAGCTTAACATCTGTGGTGGGTAAAATTTTGGAGTCTATTATTAAGGAGACAGTAACGGAACATTTAGATAAGCATAATTTAATAGGACAAAGTCAGCATGGCTTTATGAAGGGGAAGTCATGTCTGACAAATTTGCTTGAGTTCTTCGAGGATATAACGTATAGGGTGGATAAAGGGGAACCAGTGGACGTAGTGTATTTAGACTTCCAGAAGGCATTCGACAAGGTGCCACATAAAAGATTATTACTTAAGATAAAAAATCACGGGATTGGGGGTAATATTCTGGCATGGGTGGAGGATTGGTTATCAAACAGGAAGCAGAGAGTTGGGATAAATGGTTCATTTTCGGACTGGCAACCAGTAACCAGTGGTGTTCCACAGGGGTCGGTGCTGGGTCCCCAACTCTTTACAATCTATATTAACGATTTGGAGGAGGGGACCGAGTGCAACATATCAAAATTTGCAGATGATACAAAGATGGGAGGGAAAGTAGAGAGTGAGGAGGACATAAAAAACCTGCAAGGGGATATAGACAGGCTGGGTGAGTGGGCGGAGATTTGGCAGATGCAATATAATATTGGAAAATGTGAGGTTATGCACTTTGGCAGGAAAAATCAGAGAGCAAGTTATTTTCTTAATGGCGAGAGACTGGAAAGTACTGCAGTACAAAGGGATCTGGGGGTCCTAGTGCAAGAAAATCAAAAAGTTGGTATGCAGGTGCAGCAGGTGATCAAGAAAGCCAACGGAATGTTGGCTTTTATTGCTAGGGGGATAGAATATAAAAACAAGGAGGTATTGCTGCAGTTATATAAGGTATTGGTGAGACCGCACCTGGAATACTGCATACAGTTTTGGTCTCCATACTTAAGAAAAGACATACTTGCTCTCGAGGCAGTACAAAGAAGGTTCACTCGGTTAATCCCGGGGATGAGGGGGCGGACATATGAGGAGAGGTTGAGTAGATTGGGACTCTACTCATTGGAGTTCAGAAGAATGAGAGGCGATCTTATTGAAACATATAAGATTGTGAAGGGTCTTGATCGGGTGGATGCAGTAAGGATGTTCCCAAAGATGGGTGAAACTAGAACTAGGGGGCATAATCTTAGAATAAGGGGCTGCTCTTTCAAAACTGAGATGAGGAGAAACTTCTTCACTCAGAGGGTGGTAGGTCTGTGGAATTTGCTGCCCCAGGAAGCTGTGGAAGCTACATCATTAGATAAATTTAAAACAGAAATAGACAGTTTCCTCGAAGTAAAGGGAATTAGGGGTTATGGGGAGCGGGCAGGAAATTGGACATGAAGCTGAGTTCGGATCGGTCAATGCCCTGTGGGTGGCGGAGAGGGCCCAGGGGCTATGTGGCCGGGTCCTGCTCCGACTTCTTGTGTTCTTTAGATTTGTGGTTGGGATCAGATCAGCCATGATCTTATTGAATGGCGGAGCAGGCTCGAGGGGCCGATTGGCCTACTCCTGCTCCAATTTCTTATGTTCTTATGTTCTTATCCCAGGCTCTTACATTAGGTTTAGACCCTCACCTGGTTTAAAATCGGTCACTCACTGATATAAATAAACCAGGAACAATCCCGAAACCTCAGCGGGGATATTTGTTCCGATACTTAGTGACCGGCTCGTTCGACCTGCTCATTTCGTGAACTCGCTGGTGTCTCAGCACGTGTGATGACTGAGTGAATCCCTTCCCACGCACGGAGCAGGTGAACAGTCTCTTAACCAATGGGCATGCGTTGATGTGTCAGCAGTTCATTTCTGCTTTTAAGCTCTTCTCACAGTCACTGCATTAAAAGGTGACTCAATAGTGTGAACAAGTTAATGTTTCAGAAGGTGGGATGATCGAGTGAATCTCTTCCCACACACGGAGCAGGTGAAAAGTCTCTCCCCAGTGTGAGTGCGTCGATGTCTCAGCAGTTCGTTTCTGATTTTAAATCTCTTCCCACAGTCAGAACATTTAAAGGTCACTCAGTGTGAACTCGCTGGTGTTTCAGCAGGGTGGATGACCAAGCGAATCCCTTCCCACACACGGAGCAGGTGAACGGCCCCTCCCCAGTGTGAGTGCGTTGGTGTGTCAGCAGATTAAATTTGCTTTTAAACCTCTTCTCACAGTCAGAACATTTAAAAGATCTCTCATCAGTGTGAAGTCGCTGGTGTCTCAGCAGGTTGGATGACTGAGTGAATCCCTTCCCACACACGGAGCAGGTGAACGGCCTCTCCCCAGTGTGAACTCGCTGGTGTTTCAGCAGGCTCGATGAATCAGCGAATCCCTTCCCACACACGGAGCAGGTGAACGGCCTCTCCCCAGTGTGAACTCGCTGGTGTTTCAGCAGGTTCGATGAATGAGCGAATCCCTTCCCACACACGGAGCAGGTGAACGGCCTCTCCCCAGTGTGAACTCGCTGGTGTGACAGAAAGTGTGATGACTGAGTGAATCCATTCCCACACACGGAGCAGGTGAACGGCCTCTCCCCAGTGTGAATGCGTTGGTGTTTCAGCAGTTCAATTTTGCTTTTAAAGCTCTTCTCACAGTCAGAACATTTAAAAGGTCTCTCATCAGTGTGAACTCGCTGGTGTGTCAGCAGGTTGGATGACTGAGTGAATCCCTTCCCACACATGGAGCAGGAGAACGGCCTCTCCCCATTGTGAACTCGCTGGTGTGTCAGCAAGGTGGATGAATGAGCGAATCCCTTCCCACACACTGAGCAAGTGAACGGCCTCTTCCCAGTGTGAACTCGCTGGTGTGACAGAAAGTGTGATGACCGAGCGAATCCCTTCCCACACACGGAGCAGGTGAACGGCCTCTCCCCATTGTGAACTCGCTGGTGTGTCAGCAGGTTGGATGACTGAGTGAATCCCTTCCCACACACGGAGCAGGTGAACGGCCTCTCCCCAGTGTGACTGCGTCGATGAGTTTCCAGCTCTGAAGGGTAACTGAATCCCTTCCCACAGTCCCCACATTTGCACGGTTTCTCCGTGGTCCGTGTGTCCGTGTGTCTCTCCAGGTTGGATGATCAGTTGAAGCCTCGTCCACACACAGAACACGTGTACGGTTTCTCCCCGCTGTGAACGGTGCGATGTTTTTTCTGGCTGTGTAACTGGTTAAAGCTCTTTCCACAGACAGTGCACTGGAACACTCTCACTCGGGTGTGTGTGTCTCGGTGCTTTTCCACTCACACTGATGTTTGAAATCTTCTCCCACAGATAGAACAGACAAACATTTCTCCTTCCACATTCAAAGGCCGACGATATTCAGGTCCTGATGAATCGAGTGACTCTGTCAGATCTTGACGTGATCTTTGGTTTGAGTATCCCTCTGTAAATCCTCCCCTGTAAAAGGAGTTCATAAAAGTTATCACTGGAAGTACAGGATGGAAATTCAGATCAGATAACTCTACTTTCTATGGAACATTATTTCCTCTCTCATTCCTCAAAGCTGAAAATCCCCTGTCCCACACACTCTCCCTCCTCCCTGTGCTGAAATCCAAACCCATCGCATCATCTTTCAGTGGCCCGAAACCATGAGTGAAAGGGTGAGAGAGTGTGAGAGAGTGAGTGTGAGAGAGTGAATGTGAGAGAGAGTGTGAGAGAGAGACAGTGTGAGAGAGTGAATGTGAGTACAGCAGTGGGCTCAGTGTGGAGAATGAAGTGGGGCAGGTGGAGCCTATTTCAGTGGGGCAGCAGTGATCATAATTTCATTCGGTTTAGAACAGTTATGGAAAAGGACAGGGGACAGTCAAATGTGAAAATTCTTAACTGGATGAGGGCTAATTTCATGAGTTAAAAAGGGATCTTGTCCAGGTGGATTGGAATCAAAAATTGGCAGGCAGAACAGTAATTGAACAGTGGGAGGCCTTCAAGGAGGAGTGGGTTTGGGTACAGAGTAGACAGATTCCCACGAGGAGGAAAGGAACAGCATCCAAAGCTCGAGCTCCCTGGATGACTGAAGATATGGAGATCACCATTTCTCCTTCATTTACAGACGCTCCCTGACCGATCACCATTTCTCCTTCATTTACAGACGCTCCCTGACCGATCACCATTTCTCCTTCATTTACAGACGCTCCCTGACCGATCACCATTTCTCCTTCATTTACAGACGCTCCCTGACCGATCACCATTTCTCCTTCATTTGCAGACGCTCCCTGATTCGATGAGTCACGAGGTTTGACGCTGACACTGCGCATGCTCGGAGGCCGCGGGCCGTGTGTTGAGTTTCGGGTCTGATCTAAACCGGAGCCCCCGGAGTGTAGAGAGAGAGAGGAGAATGTTCACTGTTTGATATTCGGGCCCGGGGCCGCACTCGGGGTTTGTGAAGCCCCCGCCCCCTCCCCCGGGGTTTATTAACCCGCTCCCCCCGCCCATCTCTCACCTGTTGCCGACACGATCTCGGCCTCACTCCCCGCCCGCCGCGCATGCTCAGCTCACACTGCCCGGGTGATTGACGGGAGCTCCGGACCAATAGGAAGAGCGGAGAGGGGCTGGAGGACCGAGAGGGCGGTTGGTCCTCCAACCAATGGGAGTGGGTGAGGGGCGGGACTTGCGGCACCGAGTGGGCGGGGCTGAGCCCGGATCTCCCTCATTGGCTGAAACTCTGCATCAATTTTAAACCTGATTGATGTCAAACTCGAGGGAAAAACTGGACTTTAATAAAGGACAAAGAGGAGGGAATATTGGAGGGAATAACACAGTGTAGGGATAAAATGGATTAATTCAGGACAGACAGCAGGGATTATTGGAGGGAATAACACAGTGTAGGGATAAAATGGATTAATTCAGGACAGACAGCAGGGAATATTGGAGGGAATAACACAGTGTAGGGATAAAATGGATTAATTCAGGACAGACAGCAGGGATTATTGGAGGGAATAACACAGTGTAGGGATAAAATGGATTAATTCAGGACAGACAGCAGGGAATATTGGAGGGAATAACACAGTGTAGGGATAAAATGGATTAATTCAGGACAGACAGCAGGGATTATTGGAGGGAATAACACAGTGTAGGGATAAAATGGATTAATTCAGGACAGACAGCAGGGAATATTGGAGGGAATAACACAGTGTAGGGATAAAATGGATTAATTCAGGACAGACAGCAGGGATTATTGGAGGGAATAACACAGTGTAGGGATAAAATGGATTAATTCAGGACAGACAGCAGGGAATATTGGAGGGAATAACACAGTGCAGGGATAAAATGGATTAATTCAGGACAGACAGCAGGGAATATTGGAGGGAATAACACAGTGTAGGGATAAAATGGATTAATTCAGGACAGGCAGCAGGGAATATTGGAGGGAATAACACAGTGTAGGGATAAAATGGATTAATTCAGGACAGACAGCAGGGATTATTGGAGGGAATAACACAGTGTAGGGATAAAATGGATTAATTCAGGACAGACAGCAGGGATTATTGGAGGAAATAACACAGTGTAGTGATAAAATGGATTAATTCAGGACAGACAGCAGGGAATATTGGAGGAAATAACACAGTGTAGGGATAAAATGGATTAATTCAGGACAGACAGCAGGGATTATTGGAGGAAATAACACAGTGTAGGGATAAAATGGATTAATTCAGGACAGACAGCAGGGATTATTGGAGGAAATAACACAGTGTAGGGATAAAATGGATTAATTCAGGACAGACAGCAGGGATTATTGGAGGAAATAACACAGTGTAGTGATAAAATGGATTAATTCAGGACAGACAGCAGGGAATATTGGAGGAAATAACACAGTGTCGGGATAAAATGGATTAATTCAGGACAGACAGCAGGGATTATTGGAGGGAATAACACAGTGTAGGGATAAAATGGATTAATTCAGGACAGACAGCAGGGATTATTGGAGGAAATAACACAGTGTCGGGATGAAATGGATTAATTCAGGACAGACAGCAGGGAATATTGGAGGGAATAACACAGTGTAGGGATAAAATGGATTAATTCAGGACAGACAGCAGGGATTATTGGAGGGAATAACACAGTGTAGGGATTAAATGCAATGGATGTTGTGAAGATGGATTGTTAAAAAGTGTTTGATAAGATGCCGGGCAGGAGGCTTGTTGATCAGATTAAATCTCACGGTGTTACAGGGAATGGGTCAGTGTGGATGGGAAGTTTGATAAAGGGCAGAGTATTGGTTAATGGATGTTTTTCAGACTGTGGGGATGTAAACAGTGGTGTCCCCCAGGGGCAGTGTTGGGACCATTGCTCTTCTCAATGCAGAGCAATGACCTGGGCTTGGGTACAAGGGCATCAGATCAACAGTTCCTGACAGCATCAAGATCGGGAGCATTAAGAACTGTGAAGAGGAATGTTAGAAATTTCAGTGGGCCATTCAGCCCCTCGAGCCTGTTCCACCATTCTGTGAGATTGGTATCAGTGACTGTGGGATTGGTTTATATCAGAGTGGAGGAGATTGGTGTCAGTGACTGTGGGGTTGGTTTATGTCAGAGTGGAGGAGATTGGTTTTAGTGACTGTGGGATTGGTTTATTTCAGAGTGGAGGAGATTGGTGTCAGTGACTGTGGGATTGGTTTATATCAGAGTGGAAGAGATTGGTGTCAGTGACTGTGGGGATTGGTTTATATCAGACTGGAGGTGATTGTTGTCAGTGATTTGTTTCAGGAACTGGAATTAACCATTTAACCCCTCAAGCCTGCTCCACCATTCAATTTGATCAGGACTAATCTGTACCACAACTCCATTTGCTCTTCTTTGCTCCATGTCCCTTTCAACCCTCACACAACATAAATCTATCAATCTCAATATTGAACATTTCAATCGAGCCCCAGCATCCACAGCCTTTCGGGAAAGTGAGTTTGTAATTTCCACCACCCTTTGTGTGAAAAATTGCTGCCTTATTTTGCTCGTAAATGACCGAGCTCTAATTGTAAGATTATCAAGAAGGTGGCAGATGGAGTATAATGTGGGGAAATGTGGAAATTATTCACTTTGGTCGGAGGAATAGAAAAGCAGAATATTTTTTTGAAAAGTGAAAGACTAAGAAATGTTGGTGTTCAGAAGGATTTGGCTGTCCTTGAACAGAGAAAGTTAATATGCAGGTGCAGCAAACAATTAGGAAAGCAAATATTATGTTGGCCTTTATTGCATGGGGGTTGGAGAATAAGAGTAAGGGAGACTTGCTGCAATTATATTGGGCCTTGGTGAGACCACACTTGGAGTACTGTGCACAGTTTTGGTCTCCTTACCTGAGGAAGGATATACTTGCCTTAGAGGGGGTGCAACGAAGGTTCACTCGATTGATTCCTGGGATGAGAGGGTTGTTGTATGAGGAGAGATTGAGTAGAATGGCCCGATATTCTCTGGATTTTAGAAGAATGAGAGGTGATCTCATTGAAACGTCTAAAATTCTTAGAGGGCTTGACAGGGTAGATGCTGAGAGGAAGTTTCCCCTTGCTGGAGAGTCTAGAACTCGGGGGCACAGTCTCAGGATAAGGGTTCGGCCATTTAGGACTGAGATGAGGAAACATTTCTTCACTCAGAGGGTGGTGAATCTTTGGAATTCTCTACCTCAGAGGGCTGTGGATGCTCAGTCATTGATTATTTTCAAGAATGAGATGGAGAGATTTTTGGACACCGAGGGAATCAAGGAATCAGGCAGGAAAGTGGAGTTAAGGTAGAAGATCAGCCATGTTCTTCCTGAATGGCAGAGCAGTCTCGAGGGGCCGTATGGCCCACTCCTGCTCCTATTTCTTATTCCCTCTTGTTCTGGATTCCCCCTCCAGAAGAAAAAATTTCTCTGTATCTACCTTATTGAATCATTTTATTATTTTAAACATCTCGATGAGGTCACATCTCAATGTTCTAAACTCATGGGAATAAAAACCAAGTTTATGCCACCTCTCCTCATAATTTAACCCTTTTAACCCCGGCATCATTCTGGTGAATCTGCACTGTACCTTTTCTAAGGCCGATTTATCTCTCCCTCGGTTCGGTGCCCAGTTCTCCAGGTGGGGTCTGACCAAGGTTCATTACAACTGAAGCATCACTTCTGTATTCCAACCCCACTCAAGATAAAGGTCAACATTCAATTAGACTTGTTGATTATTGTCAAGATTTGTAAGGAATTTGCAAAGGATTCTAGGGGATCTCAGAGTTGGGATTTTTCTTTATTCTGTCCACTCAAGGAGTTTGATAACAGACTTACTCCTTTGAATTTAGTGCTGGATTATTGGGCCGTGATGTGTTTACTTGTTTGTATTTTGTGAAATACATTTGCTGAGTGTATTTAAATTGAAGACGAGATTCCCAGGCCTGATGCTCTATTCACACATCGAAGGTGAGAGAGATGCTGTGGGACACACGATAAGTCCAGTCGCTGAAAGTGATTCACAGACTGGGTTTTGTGTTTAGTGATCCCGGGTACATTACTGATACCTTCCCTGGATCCCAAGGCTGGGAGAGGCACTCGGGAAGGACCGGGGAGCTGGGACTTGGCCATGAGAGTAATTGAAGGGATGAGAACTGAAATAATCAACAGTGAGAAAGGAGAAAAGGCGAAATAATCGGTAATGAGGACATCAATTAGTCTCTTATCTTGAATTCATCAAGTAATTGACCCATTCTGTTTGAAACAAAGTTGATTTATTTGACATCGATCCAGAATATTGAATTTCAGCCCAGTTATCGCGGTTATTAACATCAGCAGAAACAAATCCCAACTTCCAGAATGATGTTCTGCTGCTGAAACCCTCATCCGTGCCTTTGTTTATCTCCAGACTCGACTATTCCAATGCTCTCCAGGCCCGGCCTTCCACTTTACACCCTCCGTAAACTTGAACCCACAATCTCCAGATCAATAATCAGTCCCATTATTCATTGTGTCACTGGCCCAGGCTGTGGAGAACACAGAGCAGCTCCCACTCCCACAGCACTGCGGTATGAGCAGGTACCGAGTCAGCCTCAGTCATGAGCACTGGAATCCACGAGTCCGGGTGTGTCAAAGGTGCACGGTGAACAATCACCAAAGTGAACCATTTTTGCCGCTTCCCTTCGATACCTCAGCTGGTCGAGCGACAAGACTGTCGTGGAAAATAAGACAAAGTCATCCTTCCGTCATTTGTTCAATTCCTGCTCGAAGGAGAACGCGTGATTTTGGAATAAGCAGCAATTAGTTCAAGGTCACTCTCTTAACTTGACAGGCAGCTCACAGATTAACATGTTGCCACTCAGGCACAGGACACCACTTTTCCTTTCCAAAACCAAAAGGCTTTCTGTGCTGCCCGAGCACGGCTGTTTCACTCGAGCATTTCCCTCTGTTCCCTTTGAGCAGCAACACTTCAAATCGCCCTCAATTTCAGGCAAAATGGTCTTCGATCAGTCAGTCAGTCAGGGCTCTCGCTGCTCCTCGAGCTCGGGCGGCTGTTGTTTTCCGGTGACCTCGTCTTCCTTCCGAAGGCTCGGGCTCTTCTCAGCATCACTCATGATTACTGCGGCTTCCCGTTCTGCTGTTCCTCACTTGCTGATGCTCGATACCGCCGATTGGAGCAAAGTATTTAATATATTCAGGGAGCGGCAACCCAAGGCAAGATTTCTCTGCTGGTCTTGGAGCAGCTTGAAGGCGAGAGTGAGGCAGGAACTGTGAGGGGCGATTTACAAACAGCAAACGAGGAATTAGCTCAACTGGTGGAGCGCTCACTTGGCCTGTGAGAAGTAGCGGGATCATTGATTATATTCTCCACTCACCGTTTGTCTTGGTGCAATTATACAGAAACAAGAGTGTTGTCAGTGAGTCCATCGCCCATGGACTTCCTAAACTTCACTGTGTGTTTGGGTACAGAGAGATCAAGGGGCAGCAAATCTTTTGATGTGCAAAAGTTCTTGATTTTGCTATGCAGCAAAGATGGAAAGATGAGGTGAGAGATGGAGAAAAAGCTTCGTAATCCTTGATGCCTTCTCTGAAGATTGAATTCAAGCCCTTCAGATTATGACACTGATGCACTGCTTGCTGCACTGAGAAGGCACTTACCAGGTATGGAGCCAGGCAGCACCACCAAGTAGGACAGCTTGCAAGGTATTGAAGGCCATAAAATTTTGCATTAAAAAATCCAAGCCAGGTAGGAATCGAACCTAATGCGTTATCCATTGCACCACTGGCCCAGATTATAACGAATTAGTAGCAGTGGGAGGCAGTGGGCATGGCGGAGGTACTAAATAAATACATTGCATCTGTCTTTCCCAAGGAAGAAGACGCTGCCAGAGTGTCAGTGAAGGAAGATGTTGTCGAGATACTGGATTGGCTAAAAATTTATAAAGAGGAGGTACTGGAAAGGCTGGCTGCACTTAAAGTAGATACGTCATCTGGTCCGGATGGGATGCATCCTCGGTTGCTGAGGGAAGTAACGGTGGAAATTGCAGAGGTACTGGCAAAAAACCTCCAAACATCCTTAGATATGGGGGTGATGCCAGAGGACTGGAGAATTGCAAATGTTACACCCCTGTTCAAGAAAGGGTGAAAGAAAAAATCCAGCAACTACTGACCAGTCAGTTTAACCTCAGTCGTGGAGAAAGTTCTAGCAACGATAATCCAGGACAGAATTAGCAGTCACTTGGACAGGGATTAGGGAAAGCCAGCACGGATTTGTTAAAGGCAAATCGTGTTTAATTAAATTGATACAGTTTTTTGATGAGGTAACAGAGAGTAGATGAGGGCAATGCAGTTAATGTGGTGTGTATGGACTTCGAAAAGGCATCAGATAAAGTGCCGCAAAATGTGTTTGTCATCAAGATTGAAGCCCATGGAATAAAAGCGGCAGTAGCAGCATGGATACAGAATTGGCTAAATAACAGGAAACAGAGTGTAGAGGTGAACGGTTGTTTTTCGGAATGGAGGGAGGTGTACAGTAGTGTTCCCCAGGGGTCGGTGCTGGGACCACTGCTTTCCTTGATATAATGTGGAGATGCCGGTGATGGACTGGGGTTAACAATTGTAAACAATTTTGCAACACCAAGTTATAGTCCAACGATTTTATTTTTAATCCCACAAGCTTTCGGGGGCTTTCCCCTTCCTCAGACGGTGTGGAAAACTTCTTTACATAGGGAGTAGGCAGTCTGTGGAATTCACTTCCACGGTTAGTGTTTGGGGCACACAGTTCTGTAATGACAAGTGGTCCTCATGTTTTTATCCAAGACAGGCCTCAGCCCAGTCATTTACTCTAAATGTTGGTGCAATAGTTCAAGCTCAGAGGTGCCAGGTATCGGGAGCAGCAGTAGCTGTAAATAAAATCTAAATGTAAGTAAATACCAATAAAGTTCATCTTCATCTGTTTCGAGTTTAATAACTTTTGCTGAATGTGGCCCAGGCCAAGTGCCAGGATATCGGGTCAGGTTCACCATAGGAAATGAGTTTGACATCCCTGAGATAGACAATGTGAACCGGATTACCCTCATCCACTAACCCAGCAACTTCTTCAAAAAACTCAAGCAAGTTTGTAAGACACCATTTTCTTTCCCAGAAGCCGTGTTGAGTATCTCTAATGGCCCCTTCTCTTTCCCCGTGATCATAAACAGCATCTCTTAGGATCCCTTCAAGCATCTTCCCTCAGATCCCCGGCTCTGATTTGTCCCCTTTAATGAAAATGGGAACTATGTGAGCTCCCTTCCAATCTCAGGGGACAATCCCTGACTCTATTGAGCTGTTGAAGATACAGGCAAGGGGCTCACAGAGCACCCGTCCCATCTCTTTAAACACCCGGGGGTGGATATCATCTGCACCTGGAGCACAATGCATTTTGAGAGTTCATATTTTATCCAAAGTGACATCCCATTCTATTTTAATATTTATGATGTTATTGTTGACAGCACATCCCACAGCTGGAATCTGAGCCTCATCCACAGGAGTGTAGACTGATGAGAAATAGTCATTCAACAGCTCTGCCATAGCCCGGGAATCTGTCCTGAACCATCTTTCAGTGGCCCTAAAGCATCTTTAATGGTCTTCTGACTCCTGACGTAGCTGGAAAGACATTTGCTATTATTCTCAGAATTGGGCACCATCTTCTTTTCCAAAGATCTCTGAGCTTCTCTCATGGCTGCTTTTGTCTCCCTCGATTGTGGGTGATATTTGACCCAATTCTCCTGTAAACTGAATTCATCCTGATCCGATCTGGGTTAAATGTAAGACAGTTCGGGGAGTCAGGAATCATTCACCGCTAGACCCACACTGAGAGGTAAAACCCCAGACGGTTCCTTAGTAAGGATTCCTCTGGTACCTCAGCATATCTTTGTCAGCTATCTTACAGTCCACTCCTGGAGGCCCCACTCCCTGAGCCTACAACCTTCAGCAGGGTCAGAGGTGGAGTTCCGCAGTGGGAGTGATCCCAGAGTAACTGTCGGGATCGCTCCCACCCTGTGGATGGTCCGGATCGTGTATTTTTAGTGATCCTGGTGTCTAACACGCACACATCAATAAAACCGGGAATTCTGGAAACACACTGCAGGTCCTTCTTTATCTGGAGATCGAATGACTGTTGTATAATTGTACCAGCAGTTAACAGGCTCCTGTGAACTCCTCCCTCTGCTATTTTGATGCAGACTTTAACCCATTTATTTTAAATGGGTTTATTTTAAATGAGTTAATGCCTGCCTTAAATGGTAGACTCAGGACTGTCACACAAACAGGTTAAATCTTCATAGAATAATTACCACAGTCATTTTTAGACTGGACGCCGCACAGTGACTTTGCTGTCAGTGAAGAGAGACGAGAAAGACCAAAGTGCCGTTTGCCCCTCTCAGTGTGGCCCTGAAGGACTGTGTCCAGGCTGAAGTTCTGTTCCCACCGGACGATCCTCCCCCTAGATTGTCCTTTCTGAGCTCCAGTCAGGTGATGCTAAACACTCAGGTGGGAAAGACCAAAATCTACAACAAGGTGTTTAAAACAAAGCCGATTTATTTAACAGATATCCAGAATATTAAACTCCAGCCCAGTTTTAGGGGTTATTAACATCAGCAGAAACAAACCCCAACTGTCAGAATGAACATGGTTCAGTCCTGGATGGGATGAACAGCAGAATCCAACCCCTGCAGTCATATGTGAACTCGCTGGTGTCTCAGCACGTGTGATGACTGAGTGAATCCCTTCCCACACACGGAGCAGGTGAACAGTCTCTCAACCAATGGGCATGTGTTGATGTGTCAGCAGTTCATTTCTGCTTTTAAGCTCTTCTCACAGTCACTGCATGAAAAGGTCACTCAATAGTGTCAACAAGTGAATGCTTCAGAAGGTGGGATGATCGAGTGAATCTCTTCCCACACACGGAGCAGGTGAAAAGTCTCTCCCCAGTGTGAGTGCGTCGATGTCTCAGCAGTTCGTTTCTGATTTTAAATCTCTTCCCACAGTCAGAACATTTAAAGGTCTCTTATCAGTGTGAACTTGCTGGTGTGCCAGCAGGGTGGATGACCGAGTGAATCTCTTCCCACACACGGAGCAGGTGAACGGCCTCTCCCCAGTGTGGGAGCGTTGGAGTGTCAGCAGATTCCTTTTGCTTTTAAAGCTCTTCCCACAGTCAGAACATTTCAAAGGTCTCTCATCAGTGTGAACTCGCTGGTGTGTCAGCAGGGTGGATGACTGAGCGAATCCCTTCCCAGACACGGAGCAGGTGAACGGCCTCTCCCCAGTGTGACGGCGTCGATGAGTTTCCAGCTCTGAAGGGTAATTGAATCCCTTCCCACAGTCCCCACATTTCCACGGTTTCTCCATGGTCCGGGTGTCCTTGTGTCTCTCCAGGTTGGACGATCAGTTGAAGCCTCGTCCACCCACAGAACACGTGTATGGTTTCTCCCCGCTGTGAACGGTGCGATGTTTTTTCTGGCTGTGTAACTGGTTAAAGCTCTTTCCACAGTCAGTGCACTGGAACACTCTCACTCGGGTGTGTGTGTCTCGGTGCTTTTCCACTCACACTGATGTTTGAAATCTTCTCCCAGAGACAGAACAGACAAACGTTTCTCCTTCCACATTCAAAGGCCGATGATATTCAGGTCCTGATGAATCAAGTGACTCTGTCAGATCTTGATGTGATCTTTGGTTTGAGTTTCCCTCTGCAAATCCTCCCCGTAAAAGGGGTTTATAAAAGTTATCACTGTAATTAGAGGATAGAAATTCAGATCAGATAACTCTACTTTCTATGGAACATTATTTCCTCTCTCATTCCTCAAAGCTGTAAATCCCCGTCCCACACACTCTCCCTCCTCCCTGTGCTGAAATCCAAACCCATCGCATCATCTTTCAGTGGCCCTAAACCATGAGTGAAAGGGTGAGAGAGGAATGTGAGAGTGAGTGTGAGAGAGTGAGAGAGTGAATGTGAGAGTGATTGTGAGAGAGAGTGTGAGAGAGTGTGAGAGAGTGAGTGTGAGAGAGGAATGTGAGAGTGAGTGTGAGGAAGTGAGTGTGAGAGAGTGAGTGTGAGAAAGTGTGAATACAGCAGTGGGCTCAGTGTGGAGAATGAAGTGGGGCAGGTGGAGCATGTTTTAATGGGGCAGCAGTGATCATAATCTCATTAGGTTTAGAACAGGACAGGGGACAGTCAAATGTGAAAATTCTGAACTGGAGGAGGGCTAATTCCAGTGAGTTAAAAAGGGATCTTGTCCAGGTGGATTGGAATCAAAAATTGGCAGGCAGAACAGTAATTGAACAGTGGGAGGCCTTCAAGGAGGAGTTGGTTTGGGTACAGAGTAGACAGATTCCCACGAGGAGGAAAGGAACAGCATCCAAAGCTGGAGCTCCCTGGATGACTGAAGATATCGAGATCACCATTTCTCCTTCATTTTCAGACGCTCCCTGACCGATCACCATTTCTCCTTCATTTCCAGACGCTCCCCGACCGATCACCATTTCTCCTTCATTTACAGACGCTCCCTGACCGATCACCATTTCTCCTTCATTCACAGACGCTCCCCGACCGATCACCATTTCTCCTTCATTTGCAGACGCCCCCCGACCGATCACCATTTCTCCATCATTTACAGACGCTCCCTGTCCGATCACCATTTCTCCTTCATTTCCAGACGCTACCCGACCGATCACCATTTCTCCTTCATTTACAGACGCTCCCTGACCGATCACCATTTCTCCTTCATTTACAGACGTTCCCTGACCGATCACCATTTCTCCGTCATTCACAGACGCTCCGCGACCGATCACCATTTCTCCTTCATTGACAGACGCTCCCCGACCGATCACCATTTCTCCTTCATTGACAGAAGCTCCCTGACCGATCACCATTTCTCCTTCATTTACAGACGCTCCCTGACCGATCACCAATTCTCCTTCATTTACAGACGCTCCCTGACCGATCTCCATTTCTTCTTCATTTACAGACGCTCCCTGACCGATCACCATTTGTCCTTCATTTACAGACGCTCCCTGACCGATCTCCATTTCTCCTTCATTTACAGACGCTCCCTGACCGATCACCATTTCTCCTTCATTTACAGACGCTCCCTGACCGATCACCAATTGTCCTTCATTTACAGACGCTCCCTGACCGATCTCCATTTCTCCTTCATTTACAGACGCTCCCTGACCGATCACCATTTCTCCTTCATTTACAGACGCTCCCTGACCGATCCCCATTTCTCCTTCATTTACAGACGCTCCCTGACCGATCCCCATTTCCCCTTCATTTCCCGGCGGGTAGTGAGGGGGGGATAATGTTCACTGTTTTATATTCGGGTCTGGGGCCGCACTCGGGGTTTGTAAAGCCTGAGCCTGGGCCTGAGCCCGGACCCGGGCCCCGGGGTTTATTGAGCCTCTTGCTCCGATCCTCTGACCTGCACCGAACGCGCTCCTCCCGCAGCCTCGACTGGCCGCGCATGCTCAGGACACACTGACCGATAATGAGGCACTACTGCGCCTGCGCACTAAGCTCCACTGATTCAGATAGGGCACAATCTGTACCGCGCTGCATGCTGGGTGATGCAGCCGCCATTGATGATCTTAATATCAGGCCGAAAAACAAAAACATTGGAAGCAGGAAGAGCGCGTTTGGACCAAGGATAATAAAATAAACTGAAAGCCCAGCCCTTCGTGCCATTTAAACCGGCACAAACACACAGCATCGAAGCCCCCGCCCCACATTGGTGAACTCCAGAAAATATTTTTTTCGGTAACTTTTATTAATTTCGTTTTATTCATTGTTGCAACTGACGGGTTCAATTAATGTTTAGTTTCCAACTGCAACTCAGGACCGTCAGTTTCACTATTAACCCCGCCCTGGTGATTAAGGAGATATCCCGACCAATAGGAGCAGCAGGAATTGATTGGAATTTCCTTTTATCGGTGGGGTGCCGCAGGGATCAGTGCTGGGGCCTCAACTATTTACAATATATATTCATGGCTTGGATGAAGGAACAGGGTGTCTTGTGGCCAAATTTGTTGATGATACAAAGATTGGTGGAAAAGCAAATTGCGATAAGGATACAAAGTGTCTGTAAAGAGATATTGACAGGTTGAGCGGATGGGCAAAAATTTGGTAGATGGAATCTCATGTGGGAAAATGTGAAGTCATCCACTTTGGGAGGAAAAATAAAACAGCAAAATATTATTTGAATGGAGAAATACTACAAAACGCTGCGGTACAGACGGACCTTGGTGTCCTCGTACATGAAACAGAAAAAGTTAACAAACAAGTGCAGCAGGTAATCCGGAAGGCAAACGGAATATTGGCCTTTATTTCGAGCAGGATGGAGTATAAAAGCAGGGAAGTCATGCTACAACTGTACAGGGTGCTGGTGAGACCACACCTGGAGTACTGCGTACAGTTCTGGTGACCTTATTTAAGGAAGGGCATACTTGCATTGGAGGCAATTCAGAGAAGGTTCACGAGGTTGATTCCGGCTCTGGAAGGGTTGTCTGAAAAGGAAAGATTGAACAGGTTTGGTCTGTAATTATTGGAGTTTAGAAGAATGAGAGGAGATCTTATTGAAACATACAAGATTCTGAGGGGGCTCAACAGGGTTGATGCTGAGAGGATGTTACCCCTCATGGGGGAATCTAAAACTAGGGGGTATAGTCTCAGAATAAGGGGTCGCTCGTTTAAGACGGACATGAGGAGGAATTTCTTCTCCCAGAGGGTTGTGAATCTTTGGAATTCTTTGCCCCAAAAAGCTGTGGAGACTGATTCATTGAGCACATTCAAGGCTGAGTTAGACAAATTTTTAATCAGAAAAGGAGTCAAAGGATATGGGGAAAGGGCGCGAAAGTCCAATTAATCTAAAAATTAGATCAGCCATGATCTCATTAAATGGTGGATCAGGCTCGAGGGGCCGAATGGCCGACTCCTGCTCCTTTCTCTTATGGTCTTTTGGTAAATTGACTGGAGGGATGAGCCGACAGCTGGTCCTGCAACCAATCAGAGTGTGTGAGGTGCGGGAGTTGTGGCACTGAATGGGAGGGTCTGAGCCCAGATGTCCCTCGTTGTCTGAAGCATCTTTCGCTCCAGGAGAAAACTCGACCTTTCTGTTGTGGCTTGAAACAGATGAAACCAGATGAGGTGAAGCAAACATTTCAACATTTGTTAGAAAAACACATGAATTAAGAACAGCCAACATGGATTATTTGAGATATCTCAAGTCTACTGATAAAGGGAATGTAGTGGATGTTGTGTAGATGGATTGTGAAAAGGTGTTTGACAAGCTGCCGGACAGGAGGCTATTAAAATGAATGGGGCAGTGTGGGTAGGAATCTGTGTAAAGGGCAGAAAACAGAGAGTCGTGGTTAATGGATGTTCTTCAGACTGGAGGGATGTAAACAGTGGTGTCCCCCAGGGTCAGTGTTGGGACCATTGCTCTTCTCAATATAGAGAATGATCTGAGCTTGGGTATGTGGGACACAAGGTGAAAATCTCCAGATGACGCCAAAATTGGCAGCGTGGGGAACTGTGAAGAGGAGTCAGTGACTTCATTGTGACGTGCACAGATTGTCTTATTAATTAACAAGTCTGAGAGTCAGCAACTTTAATACCTTATTAAGAAATATATGAGCAAATTCTCTTTCCTCCACCAGAGTAAACATGCAAGTCCTCCGTATACACGAGATGATCCCGCTGGATGGAACCTCAGGCGCCCTGAGCTTGATCTCCGGTGTCTCCAGTCCCAACTGCCCCTTACATCAGTATCCCCTCACTTTTATACCCTGTTGTGATCCATCTCTGTCACTGGAGCTGGAACTTCCCTAATCTGTGGTTTACAAGAACACATTGCTTGGTTCCCAGCAGTTATTTTTCTTCAGTAGCGTTCTCATGACCCCTAAACTACCCTGCTTACTGTTAAATAGAATCATAGAATCAATGAAATTTATAGCACAGAAAGAGGCCATTCGGCCCAACATGTCCGTGCCGGCCGAAAAAGAGCTATCCAGCTTGATCCCACTTTCCAGCTCTTGGTCTGTAGCCTTGTAGGTCACGGCACTTCAAGTACATACCCATGTACTCTTTAAATGCGATGAGGGTTTCTGCCTCTATCACCCTTTCAGGAAGTGAGTTCCAGACCCCCACATCCCTTGGGTGAAAGAATTTCTCCTCAACTCCCCACTAATCCTCCTACCAATCACTTTAAATCAATTCCCCTGGTTATTAACCTCTCTGCTAAGGGAAATGGGTCCTTCCAATCCACACAATCTTGGCCCCTCATAATTTTGTTCACCTCAATTAAATCTGCCTTCAGCCTCCTCTGTTCCAAAGAAAACATCCCCAGCCTATCCAATCTTTCCTCATAGCTAAAATTCTACAGTCCAGGCAATACCCTTGGAAATCTTTCTTGCCTTGTGTATAAAATGTCTGCTATTTGAAAGTCGTGACATTGATCAAAGTCTGCGTTGAGTTTTCTTGCCATTTGTGTCAAGATTTGGAGAAGATCTGCTCCCTGACACTTTAAATGTTACCGACCTTTAACTGTAGCTCACAGGGTCTTAACAGTCACTGTTATCATTGGCCTTTTATGTATCTCCTTGTGCTCCGTCTCCTTAACAACACCAGCTGATCACAGCAATGTTTTCTTCAAATTAAACCCCAGTGTGAAAAAAATGCACAATTTCAGAGCGAAGCAGCGTATGCAAGATTGGTGGGAGATGCGACTGGAGATAATGGGCCTGGGGCAGTGAGAACATCTCTTGAGCATTAAGATATTCAGTATCCGAAGAAGCTGGGAGATGAGGTCGTTGTGTCTATTTATCCCGGTATCTGCAAAATCCATCGTCTCTCAATACCCAGCATCATTCTTCACCTCCCCTGCTTTCCAGTTAAGGTATTTTTTCTCGTTAAGTCGCAGTATTTGCTTTGAACATCTAATTCACCGGCATCTGGAGGAGCAGAGGAAGCTGGAGATAAAGTAGTGACAGAAACAGAAGGAGATGGCTCGTGATAGCAGAATCTTGTGTGTGTCAATTGCTTCAAGTGAGACATGACAGTCCTGCGTTGCCTTGCACCTTTCCCAGGAGCTGCACTGATTCGGTGCGTGTGTTTTGGAAATGGAAACAGTTCCACCAGCAGCTTGTGGTAATATTTCCCCTCACTGTCCATTTCATGTACCTGCCGACCCGCACTTGGTGCTGTCATTGTCTGAACAAGTCTTTCGTGTTCTAACAGTAAATTCCATTTTGTGCGAGCAATTTGTCTGGGGCGAAAGTGACAGGGTAGATGCTGGGATGTTGTTTCCCCTAGCTGGAGAGTCTGGAAGTATTGGTTATAATCTCAAGATAAGGGGGCGGCCATTTAGTACAGAGATTTCTTCACTGAGCGGGTTGTGAACCATTGGAATTCTCTACCTCAGAGGGCTGTGGATGCTGAGCCATTGAACAGATTCAAAACTGAGATAGATCGAATTTTGGACACGAAGGAACTCAAGAGATATGGGGACAGGTCGGGAAAGTGGAGTTGAGGTCGAAGATCAGCGATGACCTCATCAAATGGCGGAGCAGGCTCGAGGGACTGAATGGCCAACTCTTGCTCCTTTCGCTGATGTTGGTCCGCTGGAAAAGCAGAACTTGCCAGCTGTTTTAAAACTCTTAGCCTGAACAGGGATTTGAACCCTGGACCCTCAGATCACTACCTGTTTTAAAAGTCTGATGCTCTACCGACTGAGCTATCCAGGCTCGCTGTTAAATTAGTTTCCATCATACAGATTCATGGTGGGACTCTGAATTATCCCCGTCGATGTCGAATTGGGGGGAGTATCTCTTTTATACAATTTTCAGCAACGTGTTGAGGAGAATCCTTGTTTCTGTTGAACATGATGTAAGAAACATGGACAGCGAACTCGTGATTTTACAATTCCTCTTGTTTGTACAAAATGTCTTGTCATTCGTTCGCAGCAATTAAATAAAACACTTTACCCAATGGCTCAAAAGCTAAACTTGTTCCACACGGGAGCTGGGAAATGCCTCTCGACATTTCAGCCGATCAACAATTGAAAGCTGAATAATTTCACCCGTTACACCGTGACACCAGGCAGCAGATTTGCCTCCCGAATTTTCCCTACATGACACTTCAAACCGATGAATCCCTGCTTCACGGAAAGAAGAATTGTGTGTTTGGTTCTTTAGATTTAAAGATGTCGTGCCGGCCGCTTTACCATTTCAGCTCTCGCCAATCGCCCCCTCTCCCTCCTATAAACAAATAAACTCTCACCTGCTATTGCAAGACGGGAGGCCCGAGGAGCCTCAGTGCCCACATGGGGACATGAAGAAGTCGATGTGTTATGGAACCGGTTGTACCTTGAACTCCAGTCAAAATGTTTCGAAGGTTCAACTACTTTAGATGGCGCTGAAACTCACAACCCCAGCATTTCTCGAGTGTATAATTATTGTAGAAATAACGCGCGCTGACCGATTGCTCCACTGGAGCCGCGCACGGTCTGTGTCCCCAGTGCTCCCATCAAACAGCTTCATCCTCGGTCTCTCAATTATCACTTCCTGATCTTTCCCACACAGAAACCTCCAAACAAGAGGCGATTCGTTAAACATCAGCAGATCTTTAAAAGCCGTGAAATCTGAAACAATGCCCCTGAAGATAAGAACATTTCATTATATTATTATTGACTAAAGGCCAATTTTTTCACGGTACTTTAAGGAGGATTTGGGCAAAGTGGGAGCTGAAATTATGAAACTCTCTCTGGGCTGTCGGTGATTGGAGAGATGGGCGTTATTTCATTTGAAAACCGAGGTTCGGAACTTCCTGATGGAGAAGTGTGAGAGAAGATTGTGGTTAGTGGCAGCAACTGGGGAGATCGAGAGGAGAGGGAGAAAAGTCAAAGTCACAGCTGTGACAGCTCAAGTGCTCTGCTTATCTGTAATATTTAGACAGTAATGTACAGTACAGGACAAACCAGTTTAGAATGTGACCGTGACAAGTAAATGTGACGACACGTTCTTGTTTCTGGGCTCATTGAGGTCGGGGTATAATTCTCGATGCGAGGTTCATATCCCGGCGAATCCCTCATTTAGCCCGGGACTTTTGATGTTGAGCTGCGGTTCAAACTTTTGCGAAGAGGGAAAGGAAGTCCCCAAATCACTCCACCTGAATCTCAAGCGCTTTCGGAAGAAATTCAGTTCAAACAATCAGGACTTTAAAGGCACTTCAATGACCTGCACTTTCATTGATCGAGCTTTGCTTACAATTGCATTCGACCTTGAAACCGCTCTGGGTTTTCATCTCACTGAAGCAGAGTGTGGCCGCTCTGTATCTGTGAGCATGTCGGTGACGAGGTTCGCTCTGATATTGGTCGCTTTCAATTTTTAAAATTTCACCAAGCATCAGGGAAAAGAAACCGGGAATCGAATTGTCCCTGTAAGTGATGAATTGAAGGGATTGGTGCTCCAAGCAGATCTGGAAAATGCGCAGTGCGGTCGCTCAGGAATTCCAAATCCACCCTCTCACCACTCGGCGATCATATTAACTGAGCTTTACTCTGGCCCAGTGTCACCGCGCTGAAATCGAGTATTTCTCCGGCACGTTTCTCTTAACTTCACAGTTGCTGGTTTAAGAGTGAAGACCGGCTCGTTGGATTTTCACTCCTGCAAGTTTCAACCATTCATTTTGGACTGACTGTGGACAACTGTTCTATTGGTCACTGCAATCAAAAAGTTCAGCTCAGTGAGTTACTGGTTCAGTGGGTGACTTCTTCACCTGTCTTGTTGGTGCTATCTGTTAGTGCAAAAGTTTGATGGTTCGAGCCCTAATTTTATTTTCCCTCAGGATTCATCACCTCAAAGTTCCAGGGTTTCAATGTGTGTTTTGTCTTCAAGAAAATGTACCGTGATCATTGCCGGCTGAGCAGGGCTGATATTCCACCATTTACCCTGTTGTCGGAGAGCAGGCACATGAATCATATAAAGGAATGGAACATTGGCTTCACGGAAATCACAATTCATAACCCATTTATTTTAAACGGGTTTATTTTAAATGAGTTAACACCTGCCTTAAATGGTAGACTCAGGACAGTCACACAAACAGGTTAAATCTTCATAGAATAATTACCACAGTCATTTTTAGACTGGACGCCGCACGGTGACTTTGCTGTCAGTGAAGAGAGACGAGAAAGACCAAAGTGCCGTTTGCCCCTCTCAGTGTGGCCCTGAAGGACTGTGTCCAGGCTGAAGTTCTGTTCCCACCGGACGATCCTCCCCCCAGATTGTCCTTTCTGAGCTCCAGTCAGGTGATGCTAAACACTCAGGAGGAAAAGACCAAAATCTGCAACAAGGGTTTAAAACAAAGCTGATTTATTCAACAGATATCCAGAATATTAAACTCCAGCCCAGTTATAGGGCTTATTAACATCAGGAGAAACAAACCCCAACTGTCAGAATGAACATGGTTCAGTCCTGGATGGGATTAACAGCAGAATCCAACCCCTGTAGTCACTTTTGAACTCCCTGTTGTCTCAGTACGTGTGATGACTGAGTGAATCCCTTCCCACACACGGAATCAGAGAATCAGAGAATGCTACAGCACAGAAGGAAGCCATTCGGCCCATCGTGTCTGTGCCGGCCGAAAAAGAGCTATCCAGCTTAATCCCACTTTCCAGGGCTTGGTCCGTAGCCCTGTAGGTTACGGCACTTCAAATGCACATCCATGTACTTTTTAAATGAGTTGAGGTTTTCTGCCTCGACCACCCTTTCAGACAGTGAGTTCCAGACCCCGACCACCCTGTCCGCTTCTGTGTATCCTCGAACTTTATCACTGCTATCCGGAGGTCGAGGAGACAACCATTCGCTCCTCGATGACATAAATCGTGAATTATACCCTGACCCCGACGAGCCCAGAAACAAGAACGTGTCCTTAAATTAAAGTGTTACAGACACATTCTGTGAGAGGTCTGTCTGTGCGATGAAATGGTGTTTTTGAACAGTCATTCTGATATCGGTTTCCTCCTGAAACCGCAACAAATACCAATTCCAAAGTGTGACTTTGTCGCTGAATTCCACAAATTAGGTAAAAATAATAAGTTACACAAAACACTGCTGGGAGTTGAACCCAGGATCGCCTGTTTACAAGACAGATGCTTTAACCAACTAAACGACAGCACCAATTCACAGCACCTGTTCCCCACCTCGTCTCACTAATATCGATCAGCGACACGTTACTGTCTGTTCGAGGCACAGACCGTTTTATCTTTGTCCATTTCCCTTGTCCGTTTACCTGTGCATCCTGATACTGCCTGCATTTCTCGCTGTGTTTATCTTTGTGTATCCATCAGTGCGTTGATACACGGATGATTAAGTGTGCTTGTGTTTGTTACATGAAATAAATTAGGGGTTCAGACAATTCTCGCTCTGACATTGGAGAACTATTGAGCTGAACTTTACAGCAAAGTGTTGTTTATTGTGGTGCTGAAACGAAAAAACCGAAGAGATCCAAAAAGGGAAAAGGAGAAAAAACTTGTGAGGGAAAATAACGACAACAATCAAGGTATTTACAGGTATATTAAGAGAAAGAAGGGTGACTAAGAGTAATGTGGGCCCCTTAAAGACAGATGGAGGTGATATTGTAATTGAAAATCAGGAAATGGCAGAGTTGCTAAATATTTAATTTAGATCGGTCTTCATAGAAAAGGATGAGGCGAACATAGCAGAGACACGAGGAAAACTGCAAATAAATCAAGGGGATTCAGTGTAAATAAAATAATGGCAATGGAGAAAATAATGAGATTGAAGATTGTCAAATCTCCAGGACCTGATGTTTACCATCCCAGGGGAATAAGAGGAATAGGTAAGGAACTTGTACATGCTTACTCATGATCGATCAAAACTCTCTTGATTCAGGAATTGTTGCTTTAATTGAAACATTGTCAATGTCACTCCATTATTTCGGATGGGTCGGAGAGATAAAGTTGGAAATTCTAGGCCTATCAGTCTGACGCCTGTTGTGGGGAAGTTACCAGTATCCGTTATTGGGGAAAGAATGACTGAGCACTTGGATAAATATGGAGTAATCAGAGAGAGCCAGCATGGATTTGTAAAGGGGAAGTCAAGTCTAACAAAGCTCGTTGAACTTTTTGAAGATGTAACTAACGTGCTCGATAATGGAGTGTCTCTGGGTGAGAGATGGACATTGACTTCCAAAGGCATCCAATAAGGGACCACATAAGAGACTGTCAACAAAAATTAGAGTGCGCGGAATTTAAGGCAACCTATTGAAATGGGTCGGGAGTTGGTTAGAAGGTGGGAGGCAGAGGCCCGGGATAATAAGGGATGTACTCAAATTGGCCGGATGTGATTAGTTCTGGAGCATCAGCTTTTTCCGATATGTATAAATGAGGGAGATGAAGGAATAGAGAGCCGAACACTCACGTTTGTCGCTGACATCGAGTTAGGAGGCGCAGTGAGTAGTGTAGATGGGAGCATAAAGTTACAAAGGGAAATTGATAGATTCAGTGAGTTGGTAAAACTGTGTCAGATGGAGCTTACATAGAATTACATCGAATGTACATCACAGAAACAGGCAATTCGGCCCAACTAGACTATACCGGTGTTTATGCTGCAGACGAGCGTCCTCCAACCCCTCTTCATCTAACCCTATGAGTAAACTCTAATATTCCCTTCTCCTCTATGTGCTTATCCAGCTTCCCCGTAAATGCATCCATTCTATTCGCCTTAACTACTCCTTGTGGTGGTGAGTTGCACATTCGAACGACTCTCTGGGGAAGTCTGTTTCTCTTGAATGCCAGATTGGATACATTAGTGACTGTATTAATGTTTCAGAAGATGGGATGATCGAGTGAATCTCTTCCCACACACGGAGCAGGTGAAAAGTCTCTCCCCAGTGTGAGTGCATCGATGTCTCAGCAGTTCGTTTCTGATTTTAAATCTCTTCCCACAGTCAGAACATTTAAAGGTCTCTCAGTGTGAACTCGCTGGTGTGACAGAAGGAGGGATGACTGAGTGAATCTCTCCTTAAACACGGAGCAGGAGAACGGCCTCTCCCCAGTGTGAACTCGCTGGTGTCTCAGCAGGTTGGATGACTGAATGAATCTCTTCCCACACACAGAGCAGGAGAATGGCCTCTCCCCAGTGTGGGAGCATTGGTGCATCAGCAGGGTGGATGACCGAGTGAATCCCTTCCCACACGCAGAGCAGGTGAACGGCCTCTCCCCAGTGTGGGTGCGTTGGTGCATCAGCAGGGTGGATGACCGAGTGAATCCCTTCCCACACGCAGAGCAGGTGAACGGTCTCTCCCCATTGTGGGTGCGTTGGTGTGTCAGCAGATGAATTTTGCTTTTAAATCTCTTCTCACAGTCAGAACATTTAAAAGGTCTCTCATCGGAGTGCACTCGCTGGTGTGACAGAAGGTGTGATGACCGAGTGAATCTCTTCCCACACGCAGAGCAGGTGAACGGCCTCTCCCCAGTGTGAACTCGCTGGTGTCTCAGCAGGTTGGATGCCCAAGTGAATCCCTTCCCACAAGCAGAGCAGGTGAACGGCCCCTCTCCAGTGTGAGTGCGTTGGTGTGTCAGCAGATGAATTTTGCTTTTAAATCTCTTCTCACAGTCAGAACATTTAAAAGGTCTCTCATCAGAGTGAACTCGCTGGTGTGACAGAAGGTGTGATGACCGATTGAATCCCTTCCCACACACGGAGCAGGTGAACGGCCTCTCCCCAGTGTGAGTGCGTTGGTGTTTCAGCAGATTACTTTTGCATTCAAACCTCTTCTCACAGTCAGAACATTTAAAAGGTCTCTCCCCAGTGTGAACTCGCTGGTGTGTCAGGAGGCCGGATGACTGAGTGAATCCCTTCCCACACACGGAGCAGGTGAACGGCCTCTCCCCAGTGTGACGGCGTCGATGAGTTTCCAGCTGTGACGGGTAATTGAATCCCTTCCCACAGTCCCCGCATTTCCACGGTTTCTCCATGGTCCGGGTGTCCTTGTGTCTCTCCAGGTTGGACGATCAGTTGAAACCTCGTCCACACACAGAACACGTGTACGGTTTCCCCCAACTGTGAATGGTGTGATGTTTTTTCTGGCTGTGTAACTGGTTAAAGCTCTTTCCACAGTCAGTGCACTGGAACACTCTCACTCGGGTGTGTGTGTCTCGTTGCTTTTCCACTCACACTGATGTTTGAAACCTTCTCCCATGGATAGAACAGACAAACATTTCTCCTTCCACATTCAAAGGCCGATGATATTCAGGTCCTGATGAATCGAGTGACTCTGTCAGATCTTGATGTGATCTTTGGTTTGAGTTTCCCTCTGCAAATCCTCCCCTGTAAAAGGAGTTCATAAAAGTTATCAATGTAAGTACAGGATAGAAATTCAGATCAGACAACTCTACTTTCTATGGAACATTATTTCCTCTCTCATTCCTCAAAGCTGTAAATCCCCGTCCCACACACTCTCCCTCCTCCCTGTGCTGAAATCCAAACCCATCGCATCATCTTTCAGTGGCCCGAATCCATGAGTGAAAGGGTGAGAGAGGAATGTGAGATTGAATGTGAGAGAGTGTGTGAGAGTGTGAGTGTGAGTGTGAGAGAGTGTGAGTACAGCAGTGGGCTCGGTGTGGAGAATGAAGTGGAGCAGGTGGAGCATATTTCATTGGGGCAGCAGTGATCATAATCTCATTCGGTTTAGAACAGTTATGGAAAAGGACAGGGGACAGTCAAATGTGAAAACTCTTAACTGGAGGAGGGCTAATTCCAGTGAGTTAAAGAGGGATCTTGTCCGTGTGGATTGGAATCAAAAATTGGCAGGCAGAAGAGTAATTGAACAGTGGGAGGCCTTCAAGGAGGAGTGGGTTTGGGTACAGAGTGGACAGATTCCCACGAGGAGGAAAGGAACAGCATCCAAAGCTCGAGCTCCCTGGATGACTGAAGATATCGAGATCACCATTTCTCCTTCATTTACAGACTCTCCCTGACCAATCACCATTTCTCCTTCATTTACAGACTCTCCCTGACCGATCACCATTTCTCCTTCATTTACAGACGCTCCCTGACCGATCACCATTTCTCCTTCATTTACAGACGCTCCCTGACCGATCACCATTTCTCCTTCATTTACAGACGCTCCCTGACCGACCTCCATTTCTCCTTCATTTACAGACGCTCCCTGACCGATCACCATTTCTCCTTCATTTACAGACGCTCCCTGACCCATCACCATTTCTCCTTCATTTACAGACGCTCCCTGACCGATCACCATTTCTCCTTCATTTACAGACGCTCCCTGACCGATCCCCATTTCCCCTTCATTTCCCGGCGGGTAGTGAGGGGGGGATAATGTTCACTGTTTTATATTCGGGTCTGGGGCCGCACTCGGGGTTTGTAAAGCCTGAGCCTGGGCCTGAGCCCGGACCCGGGCCCCGGGGTTTATTGAGCCTCTTGCTCCGATCCTCTGACCTGCACCGAACGCGCTCCTCCCGCAGCCTCGACTGGCCGCGCATGCTCAGGACACACTGACCGGTAATGAGTCACTACTGCGCCTGCGCACTGGGCTCCACTGATTCAGATAGGGCACAATTTGAACCGCGCTGCATGCTGGGTGATGCAGCCGCCATTGATGATCATAATATCAGGCCGGAAAACAAAGACATTGGAAGCAGGAAGAGCGCGTTTGGAACAAAGATAATAAAATAAACTGAAAGCCCAGCTCTTCGTGTCATTTAAATCGGCACAAACACACAGCGCAGACGCTCCACCACTTTGGTGAACTCCAGAAAATATTTTTTCGGTAACTTTTATTAATTTCGTTTTATTAAATGTTGCAACTGGCGGGTTCAATTAATATTTATTTTCGAACTGCACCTCAGGATGTCAGTCTCAACACTAGTCCCGCCCTGGTGATTAAGGAGAGTTCCGGACCAATAGGAGGAGCGGAAATTGACTTGAGGGGTGGGCGGCTGAGGGGTGAGTTGGTCCTCCAACCAATCGGAGTGTGTGAGGGGTGGGAGTTGTGGCACCGAATGGGCGGGTCGAAGCCCAGATGTCCCTCATTGTCTGAAACATAATTTTTGAAACCTAATTTATCTTAAACTCCTGGAGACAACTCGACCTTTCTGTTGCGTCTTGAACAGATCAAACCAGATGAGGTGGAGCAAACATTTCAACATTTGTAAGAAAAACACATTAACTAAGAACAGCCAACATGGATCATTTGAGATAACTCAAGTCTACTGATAAAGTGAATGTCGTGGTTGTTGTGGACATTGATTGTGAAAGGGTTTTTGGTAAGATGCCGGACAGGAGGCTTGTTGATAAAATTAGTACTTACCGTATTAAAAGGAATGAGGCAGTGTGTATGGGAAGTTGTGTGAAGGGCAGAAAACAGTAAGTAGTGGTTAATGGATGTTCTCCAGACTGGAGGGATGTAAACAGTGGTGTCCCCCAGGGTCAGTGTTGGGACCATTGCTAACCACAATACAGAGAATCATCTGAGCTTGGGTATGTGGGACACAAGGTGAAGATTTCGAGATGACGCCAAAATTGGCACCGGGGCAACTGTGAAGAGGAGTGTCAGAGACTTCACTGTGACGTCCACGGGTTAGTAAATGGGCCAGGTGAAATTTAATGCAGAGAAATGTGACGTGATGCATTTTGAGAGGAAGAAAAATGAGATGAAATGTAAACTAAATGGACAAAGTTTAAAAGTAGAGAAGCAGAGAGACTTAGGGATGGAAGGTTCGAAATAATGCATTGTCTTATTAATTAACAAGTCTGAGAGTCAGCAACTTTAATACCTCATGAAGAAATATATGAGTAAATTCTCTTTCCTCTCCCATACCAGACGAAACATGCAAATCCCCCGTGTAGACGAGATCAGCCCTCTGGATGGAACCACGGACTCCCTGAGCTTGATCTCCGGTGTCTCCAGTCCCAACTGCCCCTTACATCAGTATCCCCTCACTTTTATACCCTGTTGTGATCCATCTCTGTCACTGGAGCTGGAACTTCCCTAATCTGTGGTTTACAAGGACACATTGCTTGGTTCCCAGCAGTTATTTATCTTCAGTAGTGTTCTCATGATCCCTGAACTACCCTGCTTACTGTTAATTAGAATCATAGAATCATAGAAAATTTAGGCACAGAAGGAGGCCATTCGTCCCATCGTGTTCCCGCCAGCCGAAAATGAGCCACCCAGCCTAATCCCACTTTCCAGCACTTGGTCCATAGCCTTGGAGGTCACGGCACTTCAGGTGCATATCCGGGTACCTTTTAAATGAGTTGAGGGTTTCTGCCTCTACCACCCTTTCAGGCAGTGAGTTCCAGACACTCACCACCCTCTGGGTGAAAAATGTCTTCCTCAGCTCCTCAATAATCCTTCTACCAATCACTTTAAATCAATGCCGTGCCCCTTGTTTATTGACCTCTCTGCTACGGGAAATCGGTTCTTCGTCTCCAGCCAATCACGGCCACACATAAATTTGTACACCTCAATTAAATCAATCCTCAGCCTTGTTAGACTCGATTTTTTGGATCAAAACCAGACGGAGACGGAACTGCTGACCAAGTTAAAGTTTATTAGAAAACCTTGTGCACAAAGGGAGAGTGGCAGCTTCCTCAAGCTCGTGACTAACTCTCAAAGGAACGTCAGCACTACAAGCATGTTTATACCTTTCAATAAGCAACACCCACCTGCCGTAGAATGTGGTACAGGTCTATGTAACTACAGAGGGTTTCATTGGGTGGTACAGTCTGCCACTCATTTGTCAGGTGCTACCTTGGGTCGTCCCATGACATTAAACATCTCACATTCCTGAGGAGGACACTTATCAATAAACACAAGTCCCAGACATTGCAACTACACAAAGGGTCTTCACAAATTCCTGAGCAGCTGCTCCTATCTGACTCCCTTTTGAGCTGGGGTAACCTTGGAGATATCCACCGCTCCTCCCTTAATCATCTGAAGTGAGCTAGTTAGGATAAACAATGTCGGCTTCGGCCTTGGATAAACATTCCCTGGTGTGTTCTGGAGATAAGCGAGGTGGTGGACACAAATCCAACAAACCTGCCTTTGTCAGCTTTTACAGTGTGGGTTACGAGCTGCTCCCATAATGGTCAAGTATCCCATCATGCTTTGCTGCTACCTCAATGCTGCATGTGCGATTTAACTACTTGTGTGTGTGAGGATAGGAGTGGCTAATCATTCTTTAATATATATATATACATATATCAGGTTAGGTGAGGGGGGGCTGGAGGTTTTGGATTTCTGTTCACAAGCCTATTTTCCAGTCCAACAGTCCCCCCTCCAAACCTGGACATTGGATTATTCAGGGAAAAGCAAGAGCGCAAGTGACTGAGGTTTTGTATAATAATCAACCTAATTTACTCCCCCTCTCCCCTCTCCAGCCCACTGGCTATTCCAGGGGGATCCTCTATTGGTCCCATATGATCCGACATGAGTCCTGTCGAGGCGGCCGCCCGTCGAGGCACCTGGTCTGCATCAAAAGAGGGTAATTAGTTATTTACATTAAAACCATTCCCGATTCAATCTCCTCTGCTCTCCTCACCCACACACTTGATTTTTCCCACAAGCGGCTGAAATCATCTGAAGCACGGGTGGGGGAGGGGCGCATACACCAGCTGTTTTAACCACCTGTCCAGCCAGATGTTTTGCCGCAGCCCGTTTACATTTCTTACATGCCATACATAGCAGAATAGAGACCAGTATTAACTGCACCATGACCAAAACATGGGAAATTAGTCGGATCCATGGGTGAATCTGTACATTTAGTCCCCAGTCCCATAAGACATCCCACCACATGATGTCTTTCCTCAACTCCTTGCTCCCCTGTTCCATGGTATAATACACCTGCTGGGAATGTTCAACCTTCTCTCGTAACTGTCTCAGGTGTTCGGGCAATGGAGGTATTGGATATCCAAACGTGTTGATGTAGTTCCATACGTCGTTCCCAATGTCTTCAGACACTTGAAGAAAGGCCGTGTTGTCCTGGTGCATGTCCACCAGCTCCTCGTGTCCAATTCGTACAGGAATTTCCGGGGTGAAGCTAAACTCTGGACTGGGGCTGGCACACATTAAGTAGGCCGACTCGAACGAGTCATCACACAATATTTGCCTTTTCCGGTGTAAGCCACTTGAGTGGGTTTTGTGTCGGCGTCCAGTGCCTCCATGGTGCAGTTAATTTCCAGGTCAGTGTTGTTAAATCCGCATTGGGCTTGTGGGCTTCGGCTGATCGTCTGTGGACAGACTATGATGGCATGTCGAGTGACACATCTTTCCAATTTGGTTCCGACCAAATTTTCGTTTATTATCACTGCAAAAGGTAACACATTGTGATGAGATACAGGCATGCCGTCTTTCATTACACCAATATTCTGCACCCGATACACCTCTCGCCCCCGAGTCTCCGGGGTCAGGACTGGGATGACCAGAACCAGACCCAGGAGCCCTCCCCCATCCGGTTTGCACTCCACTTGGGTGGGGTAGGACCGTTCAGCTCCTCTATTTTTCCGTATTCTTAACACTCAACCCTGGTGGGGGTACAGGAGGGATGCCAAATCCCTTGATTGTTCTGGCAGCACATGGCCCTCCGCTCCCCGGTATCACAACTAACGCATACCCACCCCGCCTCGGTTATCATCCATAAAGCCTGTGTGTCCCAAACTCGTCCCCACACCATCCCAACTCCGAGTCAGCAGCTGCCTGCCTATAAACCAGCAGTCCCAACAATCCTATCGTCCCTGATACAGACCAATTCATGGTGTCAAAGTCGTTACTGTCTCAGGTTCAGGAACCAGTGCTGGGCCGGGGTCGGGGGAGAGGGGTCCGATAGACCTGGGAAAAGGGGGAAAGAAATAGAGAGGAGGAGAAGGAGGGAAAAAAAAAGACGTGAGCTCAAAATTTAAGAGGCGTATCCCGGGACGAGGTTAGTTATATTCCAGTCTGGGTAACCAATAGCACGGAGCGTTGGAGAGTCGATATGTCCGGTAGTGGTGACAGTACCGGGGACGGCCCGTGTACCTGTAAGGAAGAGAGAGAGATACATAACACCCGAAACAATTGACTCGATCTTCTGACCTTGGTCCTGGTAAAACAAGAGAGCTGAAAGGTTTTCTTTTAGGGATTAGGGGAACTCCCTTCCCCGGGTGCCATCACCGGGTATTATTAGTACCAACCCTAGGAGCCCTCTTCTGACACCAAACCGTAAGCGAGGAAAATCCGGAAGGTAAAACAGAACTAACAGACTCAGGTGTTACCCAGAACAATAGATTATTACGAGTGTACACAGGAGAACAGTCTCAGCCACCCCAGCTGGAGACCTCGTTCTCGAAGGAAAAGTGACAATACAACTTAGTTCATACAGTTTATTAGACAACACCCACTAATTACTAATGGGGGTGTATACATGGTAATATTGACACATCATTGGTTTATAGGGTTAATCAATCAACTACTAGGCCTGCCCTTTGAACTCGAATACCCCCCTGTGAGAAGTTTATGGGCTGCAGAAGCTTCACTCTAACTTCGCATTCTTGAGCTATCTCTTCCCCTTGTTATCACTATCGGGAGGGATCTTCAGTGGGAACATGGTCTGCTGGAATACAAAGTTTTATTGAGTTATGCAGCCAAACTGACTTCTTTCCCATGCCATCAGCAGATGTTTCATCAATACGCATTTGAACTCTTATCTCTTCTCAGATACAGACTCCTTCTAAACATTTCCCAAGTAAGCTGGGAATGTCCTTGGTCAGCTAAACCTATCCATGTTAGTTTGAAAAGGGCTAACATAGTCAAGTATCCCATGGTGCTTTGTGTTTTGTTTCCAGCCTAACTAGACTGAATGGTACCTTTCAGACCGTTTTATACCGGTGAATTGGGGCCCACCCCTTTACAGCCCTTAATCCAAATTTTATCCCTACAATATCCCCCCTTGGGCTCTTGGCTAAGCCCAAGATATCCAACCTTTATCCGTCACCCATGGTTGCCCATAGGTATGCCCCGCTCAGTGTTGCCCTCTTGCAAGCACCTAGGCATCCCCTGGATATTTACATATGCAAGATGCTGGACCTCATCTTAACCAGGTTCCCTTCGTGTTGGCCACCAGTCCGGGTGGAAGAGAGGCAGAGCATCTGATAATCCTATCAAACTATGATTGTCTTCCCTTTTACATGCACCTTACCCCAGCGGGTGCTAGTCCCGGTACCATTAAGATGTTTTCTTAGTTGAAATCACAGAGACAATGGGGACATTCTCACCCAGGCTCTGTTTTACTACCTTTGCCAAACCCTTCATCCTCTGCTTACATTTATTACATGCCATGAAAATCAAGAAGCACATTACAACAAACTGCACTACGACTAATACATGTGAAATTCATCTAATCCAAGGATGGATCTGTATATTCAGTCCCCAATGTTCATACCGTTCAATTATCCGGTCAATATACGCATTGGGGTCTTCCCCCGGGTTTTGTCGTGGGACCGTGAGTTCTGTCCAGGTGGCAGTGCTGTTACCCAATCCATCTTGAACCCAGGTCTTTAGAGCTTCAAATTGGGTGTCATACTCGACCATAGTAGCTGGGACCTGCAAATCCCAAGGAGGCAACGCCCCATAGACAGCGGAGGGGCACTTAACTTCAATGATATATTTTATGTCCTATATGGACAGATTAAAATGTCGGGCGGCGCTTTGTATCTTTGCCCATACATTGGGGTTATATCTCTTCAGGTCGGGAATGAGAAGGATCACGCTGGATCTCTCCTGTGGTGTAAAAGGCTGAGATTCCCCCATTATGCCCATGCCTCCCATTTCCCCATTTGCTGCCCCTCCGGCTGGGTTTACTCGGACAGGGGCCATGGACTTCGGCTCCCCATTTCCAGGTTGTACCGGTGCCGAAGGGCAGATACGGTTGTATTCGGGCAGGCCCTCGGTCTGCGGCGTTTTGTGCTGCTGAGCCTCCATTGCCTTAACAATTCCCCCCCCCCCCCAAACCTGTAAATCGTCTAACTCCTCCGTTGCTGGCGCTTCCAGATCCAACAGACTGAAAACTCGAACTTTAACCTCTTGTACAGATCTCAAAAAGTCCTGTGGAGGAGACGGTCTCCCCCATTTGTCTACAATTAAAGATCCTGTCTGATCTGCCCAACTAGCGAGCAGAACGGTGCCATAATTAATTTGTTTAGCAGCCTTGTGTCCCGCCCACCACTCTATTAGATCGACCACTGGACTCGTCTCCTTCCATCCGTTCCTGATCATTTCACTTTGATATTTTAAATTAGCCTCTTGGACTCGTTTTACAACAGAGACACTGGTGGGCAGAGCCGGGACGTCCGGAGGAAGGGGTTTCCCCTCGTTACTCATGTCAATCATTACGTATATCCTTATGCTCTATCTTATACTTTAATTTATTTTACTCTAATCTTATACTTTAATCGGCACAAACGTATCATCTTATAGTCTAATTTATACACACTCACTGGTCCCCGGATCACAATCCTGTGGTGGTTGTCGTTCCCTTCGCCAACTTAATCCTGGCCGTCACGTGGGACTTGGTCCTCTTAATTCAGGCTCAGGCTCGGTGTTTGAGATAAACCACCACCCTTGTCCGTGTCGATCACCACGTGACTCTCAAAATCCAACCTTATACTGTATCGGAATAGCGGCATAAACTTATACTCTAAGCAAACAAACACTTACACTATATCTTATATACCTACAGGTCTAGTCAATTCCGTCAATCCGTGGTCTCCGTGAGGAATTTTACGACGTGGATAATTTTAATACTGCGGCAAGTGCCACTGCCAATCCTGTCTCCAATAATGAGCCGAGCCCCTACCATAGGCTACCGGCCTCACCCTCGAGGGCTTTATGCAGGGGCACCCCCCATCTGGAGTACAGGGCTATCCTGTTTCACTATACCACGTACCCTCCAATACAGGATCCGTTAGCCTACCTGCAGCGCAGTATCCCACTTCTGACACCAACTGTTAGACTCGAATTTTTGGAGCAAAACCAGACGGAGACGGAACTGCTGACAAAGTTAAAGTTTATTAGAAAGCTTTGTGCACAAAGGGAGAGGGGTCAGCTTCCTCAAGCTCGTGACTAACTCTCAAAGGAACATCAGCACTACAAGCATGTTTATACCTTTCAATAAGCAACACCCACCTGCTGTGAACGGTGAGGGTACATGTTTACGTAACTACAGTGGGTTTCATTGGGTGGTATAGTCTGCCACTCACTTGTCAGGTGCTACCTTGGATCGTCCCATGACTTTAAACATCTCACATTCCTGAGGAGGGCCCTTATCAGTAAACACATAAGTCCCAAATATTGAGACTGGGCGGGGGTCTTCACAAGTCCTGAGCAGCTCATCCCTCACTCCCTTTTGTGCTGGGGTGACCTTGGAGATATCCACCGCTTCTCCCTTGATCATCCCAAGTGAGTTAGTTCGGATAAACAATGTCCTTGAGTAAACATTCCTTAGTGTGTTCTGGAGATAATCGAGGGGGTGGCCATAAATCCAACAAACCTGCCTTTGTCAGCTCTTACAGTGTGGGTTACGAACTGCTCCCATAATGGTCAAGTATCCCATCATGCTTTGCTGCTACCTAAATGCGACATGTGCGATTTAACTATCGATTTTTTGTGAGGATAGGAGTGGCTAATCATTCTTTATTATATATATATCAGGTTAGGTGAGGGGAGGCTGGAGGTTTTGGATCTGGGTTCACAAGCGTATTTTTCCAGTCCAACAACAGTGAGGAGGAGAGTGACAGGACAAAGACAGGTTGGTGGAATGGGCAGAAACATGGCAGATGAAATTTAACGCAGAGAAGTGCGAAGCGATACATTTTGGTGGAAGAACGAGGAGAGGAGAAATAAACTGAAGGGCACAATTCGAAAGGAGCTGCAGGAACCGAGAAATCTGGGGGTTCATGTGAACAAATCTTTAAAGATGGCCGGGCAGATTGAGAAAGCGGTTAAAGAAGCATACAGGATCGTGGGCTTTACAAATAGAGGCATAGAGTACATAAGGAAGGAAGTTATGATGAACCTTTATAAAACACTGGTTTGGCCACAACTGCAGTATTGTGTCCAGTTCTTGGCACCGCACTTTAGGAAGGATGTGAAGGCCTTTGAGAAGGTGCAGAACAGATTTATTAGAAAGGTTCCAGGAATGAAGGACTTCAGTAACGTGGATAGACTGGAGAAGCTGGGGTTGTTCTCCTCAGAGCAGAGAATGTTGAGAGGATATTTCATCGATGTTTTTAAAAACATGAAGATTCTAGACAGAGTGGATCGAGAGAAACTGCTCCCATGGGCGGAAGGGTCAAGAACCAGAGGACAAAGATTTATGGAGATTGCAAAAGAATCAAAGTCAACATGAGGAAAAACGCTTTTGCACAGCGAGTGGTTAAGATCTGGAATTCACTGCCGAAGTGAGTGCTGTAGGCAGATTCAATCGTGGCTTTCATTAAGAGAATTGTATAAGTACTTGAAGGGAAAAAATTGCAGGGCTACGGGTAAACTTGGTGGGGGAGGGGGGAGGGGGGAGGGGGGGGTGTGACAAGCTGGATTGCTCTTGCAGAGTGCCAGCACGGACTCGACGTCCCGAACGGTCTCCCTCCGTCCTATCACCATTCAATGATTCTGGGATTCAAAGAGGCAGAAACAAAATAACTCAAACTTGTGAAACCCGAGATCTTTAGATCTTTAGTCCAACGCCCTCCCAACTGAGCGATTTCCTCCCCACTGCAAATTGAACTTTGTGTCATTATGTTGGAAGAAAATAAAACCCCAGGAGGAATTGCCCCTCCCGGTCAATCCGCACTTCATATATAAACATCACACTCATATATACACCCCACAGTTCATATATAAACATCACACTCATATATACACACCCACAGTTCATATATAAACATCACACTCATATATACACTCCCACAGTTCATATATAAACATCACAGTCATATATACACACCCACAGTTCATATATAAACATCACATTCATATGTACACACCCACAGTTCATATATAAACATCACACTCATATATACACACCCACAGTTCATATATAAACATCACACTCATATATACACCCCACAGTTCATATATAAACATCGCACTCATATATACACACCCACAGTTCATATATAAACATCGCACTCATATATACACACCCACAGTTCATATATAAACATCACACTCATATATACACACCCACAGTTCATATATAAACATCGCACTCATATATACACACCCACAGTTCATATATAAACATCACACTCATATATACACACCCACAGTTCATATATAAACATCGCACTCATATATACACACCCACAGTTCATATATAAACATCACACTCATATATACACACCCACAGTTCATATATAAACATCGCACTCATATATACACACCCACAGTTCATATATAAACATCGCACTCATATATACACACCCACAGTTCATATATAAACATCACACTCATATATACACACCCACAGTTCATATATAAACATCGCACTCATATATACACACCCACAGTTCATATATAAACATCACACTCATATATACACACCCACAGTTCATATATAAACATCGCACTCATATATACACACTCACAGTTCATATATAAACATCGCACTCATATATACACACCCACAGTTCATATATAAACATCACACTCATATATACACACCCAAAGTTCATATATAAACATCGCACTCATATATACACACCCACTGTTCATATATAAACATCACACTCATATATACACACCCACAGTTCATATATAAACATCACACTCATATACACACACCCACAGTTCATATATAAATATCGCACTCAAATATACACACCCACAGTTCATATATAAACATCGCACTCATATATACACACCCACAGTTCATATATAAATATCGCACTCATATATACACACCCACAGTTCATATATAAACATCGCACTCATATATACACACCCACAGTTCATATATAAACATCACACTCATATATACACACCCACAGTTCATATATAAACATCACACTCATATATACACACCCACAGTTCATATATAAACATCACACTCATATATACACACCCACAGTTCATATTTAAACATCGCACTCATATATACACACCCACAGTTCATATATAAACATCACACTCATATATACACACCCACAGTTCATATATAAACATCACACTGATATATACACACCCACAGTTCATATATAAACATCACACTCATATATACACACCCACAGTTCATATATAAACATCACACTCATATATACACACCCACAGTTCATATATAAACATCAGACTCATATATACACACCCACAGTTCATATATAAACATCACACTCATATATACACACCCACAGTTCATATATAAACATCAGACTCATATATACACACCCACAGTTCATATTTAAACATCGCACTCATATATACACACCCACAGTTCATAGATAAACATCACACTCATATATACACACCCACAGTTCATAGATAAACATCACACTCATATATACACACCCACAGTTTATAACAGAACAGCGCACTCCTAATCCACACCCAATTTATATTTACCCAAAGTCCTGTTCACAGCTCTCACCAAAGTCTGAACACTGAAAGTTGAACTGTTTTCCAGATACTGTCCGTCCTACTTTGTAATTTTAGCATCGGATTTTATGCAGACCGGCAAAGGGAGCGGAATAGCGGTCCTGGCGGTGAATGCTGCTTCGAACGGAAGTCTCGGTGTCCAGGAGCTGGCGGGGATTGGAAAGCTCCTGTGTCACACGAAGTGTCTGAAAGGCCCGGATACACCTGAAGGTTATCAGTGCGGTGCCCACACCTCGTGCTGTAATGTTAGCGAGCCTGACATCAACTTAAAAGGCGGCTTGTTGCAAACACGTTGTGGTCACAGTTTCATTCTGTACATAACTGAACGGAAATCATTGAAAATGGAATGTTTTCTTCGCTGATTCACCATAAACAATATTTTATTATGAAATTTGATTCTCAGTTCCCCAGTGTCAGAGGGAAAATTGCTTAAATCCGAGCCAGGTAGGAGTCGAACCTACAATCTTGTGATCCGTAGTCAGACGCGTTATCCATTGCGCCACTGGCCCAGCCGATGACTAATGTGTTTTATTTCATTTTTCATTCAGAATCAACCCACAGATTGACACAGAGAGATGAACACAGCGAGAGATACAGACAGTGTCGGCAAACACAGCGAAATAGACAAGAGATATAGAAATGTACCAAACGGCCTCAAACTCCACCAGACAGTGGCGGGTATCTGACAGGTATCAGTGAGAGGAGGTGGTGAATTTGCAGTTTGATTTGGCTCCGTGGCTGAGCTGCTCAAAGTGCCCGTTTGGTCGGGGCATTTTTTGTCTTCAGCCTCCTCTGTGATATTTACCCAATTTGTGAATTAAGCAACAAAATAACACAGAGCGGTATTTGTATTAGTTCCGGAGCCAACAAGGAAAGGATTCCAGATCTGCAGTATGTAAATGTTCCTGCACTGTACAGGCGGACCTCTCATACAATGTGTCCGAAACACCTTTTGAGGATATTGCTCCAGAGGGCTGATTGTACAAACTTCTTTACTTACAACCAGCAACCGAATCTCCATGAAGAGTTGCGAAGCGAAGCTGGTTTCAGAGCAGTTTTCGCTGTTCAGCTTTTGTAAAATTGATTGAAACTCATTTTGAACACATCTTAGTATCAATGAGAAGGTCAGGCACAGGGTTGTTGGGATGGAACCGTCTCTAACAATAAGTACAAAGTATAATAGATTATAAAGTGAAACAGCCAATCCAATCTCTCAGTCTCTCTCTCTCTCTCACTTTCTCGGTGAGTGAACGTAAACCAGCAGAAGAAGCTAAAACAAAGAACTGTTTCCTTTTCCTTCGGGCGAGTACAGTTGAAGAGAATGATTTCTGTTTCCTGCTGGACAAATAACTGGAATGAGCAGTGTATCTGGTTCCCATGGTACCCAGTGAAACATCCACGTTTCTATCTCCCATTTACACTGATACCTTCCTTCCTCACTAATTATAGGAAACTTTTGGTCAGGTTCAATCACACTTCAGAAGTCCAGAAGCGCAAAGCAAGGTCGACACCTCATGGTGACGTAACCTACAGGAGAGGGAGGTTTGCAGGTTTACCTGGAGCTGAAAATGGATAAACTCCTTCCAATGTACAAACTCCCCTCACCAACAGTAATTCAATTCGAACTGATCTGAGACTTTGGTCATTTATGGTGATTATACTTTGTGGAGTTAAAGCAGCAGTAAATCCGTTGTGTGTTAAATACAAAGCCGTTCAGTCAATGTAAAACATTGTCATCCGACCCACCATGAGCAATGCCACACGGGGTATGTTAGGTAACGGACAGTTCCGCCTCCAGCAGTTGTTCTCTCGGTCACATATCCGGCATCACCTCTCGGTCTCACACTTCAGAGTCACGCCTGAATATAAACACATTTCTGTTTCAGACTTTAAACTGGAGATCAACAAATCACAAGTCAAGAGGTAGGGAACAAACAAATCAAATATTTAAGAATGTTAACAGATAGAAAATTCACCATAAATGACTGAGGAAAAAATGAAGCAAACGGATCAAGATGAACAATTAACAAAAGGTAACAATTAAAGAAAGGAGAAGGGGAACTGATCATATCGCCCCAAATAGTTTTTGAAAAATCCTTGTGGTTTACATCTTAGTTTCTCCGTTAAGTTGGGGACGTACATCTAGAAATATTTTTCGTAACATCATAAAGACAATTGGAATACAAATTTCACAAAGTAGGGATTAATCTTACTTATACGATAGCGTGTTATTTGTTTGTAAAATCTGCAATTGTTTCACCATTCTTTAAGTTTAGAGGGATGCATTGAAATTTAAGTGGATTAATACAATAAAATGTGGAAGTTTTTTTATGAACATGAAGAGTTGCTTTTCCATGTTGGATATCGCGATATATTTATGTACACAACTGTCATTTGTGAAATGATGGAATGTATTTATTTCTACATCTGTACCGGTAAGGAAATCCCCACTGGATCATTTCCAGGAACCAGTCAAGTACTTAAATTAGTTTGTCAAACCCAAAACACCCGTTGGGATTTGCTGATTGAAAATTTGAATGGAAATCGAGACCATCACAAAGTATTGGAACAAATATACCCGCTGAGGTTTCGGGGTTGTTACTGATTTATTTCTATCACTGAGTAATCTATTTTAAACAGGGTGAAGGTACAAATCTAACGATAAGGGTCTGGGTTGGAGAAGGAACAGATGAAAGTATCAAATTTAATTACACTGATTCCACAAACACTGCACACCACATCCCTTAAACATTGTAAACTGTTTCTACATAAAACTGGAGAGGGTGTAAATAGAAAGTAACAGAACAAAAAGCTAATTGTGTCAAATTTAATTTTGATATTGTTGCACAAACACTGAACATCCCATCCCTAAAACACTGTCCCGATCTAAAATCAGTCGGCAGGACCCTGAGCCACAGTGAAAATGTTGTGATTTCAACCTGGTTCAAAACACGCAGCCTTCTGATGTGGAGTCAGACGCGACTGTTCTTGCACCAGGCCCACAACAAGCGGCTGGAGCCGGATCCATTGGAGGGCGATCGGTGCAGACTGCCGCCCCGGCTCTCGGAATGTGAGAGGCGGAAGCAGGAGCAGCCTGACCGCCTCAACCACAGCACAGGATCCCCGCTCTCCCGCACATTGTATAACTGACTCTGTGGCGCAATGGATAGCGTGTTCGACTTCTACTTAATAATTGGAGGGGACATTCAAAGGTTGTGGGTTCGAGTCCCACCAGAGTTGGGTTTTAGTTCACGGATCGGGAGCTGGGAAGTGAAATTTTGCAGCAAAACCGCAACAGGATCATGAATGTCCGTCAAGGATGTGAAACTGCCCCCGACACTTCATCTTACACAAGTGGCTCCAGTCACACCCGGATTTATGATTATTAATCCACTCTGAGCTGGATTGGCGAAACACTCTCAAGGAGGAGACTCATCATCTGCTCAGACCGAAAGTCAATCTGCTGGACTTCCGGCTCTGTCAGACTGAATGTTCCTTCAGACAGGTTTCTAACTGGACACATGCATCCTGCTGCCGTGTGAGCATTGGTGCTGGAGGGGTAGAATTCTTGCTTGCAGTAATTCTATTCCTGTAAAACTAGCTCCTGAAGTGCAGGTTGGAAAATATCCTGGCTGAGCGGTCTAAGGCGCTGGTTTAAAGCTCCAGTTAAATCCCACGATTTGTGGATGGATCAAAATCATAGTTTGTGTCTCCAAAACCGCAGCCTCCCTCCTGTAAACAAGTAATACTGAACATCTCATCTGCTATTGCAACAGCGTAATCCGGAGGAACCACATGGCAATTCAAATAAGTAGATGCATTTTGGAACAAACTAATTGTACCTTCAACTCCGGTCGAAATGTTCACAAGCAAAAGGATTGTTTGATCTCGGTGAGACTCGAATTTACAACCTCGGTATTTCCCGACCCTGTCCTGTCAGATAAGGACCGCGCACTGACCGATTGCGCCGCTGGAGCCCGGTCACTCTGATCACCTGTCCCACTCTGCTGGAAAGAATCTTAAGGTGAGAGGCCCGAACCTGTGGAAACGTGTCCAGTCACTGTGATGAAACTAATATCTGCACTTCCACTTTCAGCTTCTTTCACATCCTCTGCTCCATCGCACGACAATCGGGTTTTCTGCGAACAGGTCAAAATGAACATTGCCAGAAATTCTATCAGTGGTGAGATTTTAACCCAGCGCCCACGCAGTGATTGGATTTATTGTCTGAAAGCAGTGAGCTCCGTTCACACAACGCCTCGCCAGACTTTCACATTTTGTTTAATGCCCAAATAAATAAATTGGAGCTAATTGACCGCATTTACCCCGTGCTGGGGTTGTTCTCCTCAGAGCAGAGAAGGTTCAGAGGAGATTTGATAGAAGTGTTCAAAGTCATGAAGGGTTCAGATAAAGTTAATAAAGAGAAGCTGTTCCCATTGGCGGAAGTGTCGAGAACCAGAGGACACAGATTTGAGGTGATTGCAAAAGAACCAAAGGCGACATGAGGAAAATCTTTTTTACGCAGCGAATGGTTATGATCTGGAATGCGCTGCCTGAAAGGGCGGTGGAAGCAGATTCAATCGTGGCTTTCAAAAAGGAATTTGATAAATACTTGAAGGGGAAAATGCAGGGCCCCGGGGAAAGGGACGGGGAATGGGACCAATGGGATTGATCTTACAAAAGGCAGGTAAGGGATTGATGGGTTGAATGGCCTCCTTCTGTGGTGTGTTCATTCTGTGATAAATATTATTTTGCACACAGTGAACAGACCATCCCTGAAAGACTGCCCCGCGATAAAACAGAGTGACACTGAAACGTTGCGAAAATGCAATGACCCCGACGTGATTCGAACACGCATCCTTCTGATCTGGAGTCAGACGCGCTACCGTTGCGCCACGAGGTCCACAGCACCCACCTGGAGCCGGATCCATAGGAGGGAGATCGGTACCGACCGCCACAGGGTCTCGAAGAGGCGGAAGCAGCAGCAGCAACAGCGCAGGAGCCCCGCTCTCCAATCCAGCCGTTCCCAGCGGAGAGCTGCCAGTCCCGGCCTGAGCCCTGTCTGGGAGCCGCCTGCCATTCAGTCTTTACAGAACGGGGCCGATCCAGTTTCAGCTCACACACAAGCTCAGGAATCCCACTCCTGACAGATTCACTTATTTAAACCTTGTTTAGATTCAGTGAATTGGGATTTAATTCAATCCTCATCTGCCCTCCGCTCTGTCAGTTCAGGACTTTATTTAAACCGACACTTGGAGCTCTGTTTCACAGGGTGCCGGCTGTTAAAGCATTTCTCAGTCCCACCACGAACACTTTTTGCTGCTAACTTCTGCTTAATACAAAGTTCCCAGGAACTCGGCAATTTCCCCTGGGTACTGAGTTCGAGTTAAGGAACAATAAAGATGCGATTACACTACTTGGTGTATTCTATAGGCCACCAGCTGGTGGGAAGGATATAGAGGAGCAAATTTGCAGGGAAATTACAGAGAGGTGCAAAAGCCATAAAATAGTAATAACCGGGAATTTCAACTATCCTAAGATAGACTGGGATAACAATAATATAAGGCGCAAAGAAGGGGAGGAATTTTTGAAATGTGTTCAGGATAACTTTCTCGACCAGTACGTTTCTGGCCCACTGAGGAAGGAGGCATTGCTGGACTTGGTGCAAGGGAATGAGGCGGGCCAAGTGGAGCAAGTGTCAGTGGGGGAGCATTTAGGGAGCAGCGATCAGTATCATAAGGATTAGACTATCTATGGAAATGGACTCTGTCCACTCTAAAGTAAAAGTACTCAATTGGAGGAGGGTCAATTTCAGTGGGATGAGAACAGATCTGGCCCCGGTAAATTGGAATTAAAGATTGTCAGGCAAAACTATAATTGAGCAGTGGGTGGCTTTTAAAAAGATGATTCGGGTATAGAGAAGGTACATTCCAACGAGGTAGAAAGGTCGGGCAACTAAAGCCAGAGCTCCCTGGATAATAAGAGAGATAGAGAGTAAGATGAAGCGGGGAAAAGTGACCTATGACAGGTGTCAGGTTGATAACACAAGTACCAACCAGAGAGACTATAGAAAGTTCAGAGGGGAAGTGAAAAAGGAAATAAGAGGGGCAAAGAGAGAGTATAAGAATCGCGGAAAACATAAAAGGGAATCAAAAAGCCTTCTACAGACATGTTAACAGTAAACGGGTAGTAAGAGGAGGGGCGGGGACGATTAGGGACCATAAAGGAGATCTACGTATGGGTATGATCTTGTGGCCATTACAGAAACATGGCTCAAGGGTGACAATGACTGGGAATTAAATATGCCAGGGTATTTAACAATCAGGAAGGACAGGCAGGAAGGAAGGGGAGGTGGGGTGGCTATGTTAATAAAGGAAGGAATCACTGTAATACAGATAAATGATATTGGGACAAAGCATCAAGATAATGAAACAGTTTGGGTGGAGATAAGGAATAATAAGGGGAAAAAAACATTAGTGGGCGTAGTATATAGGCCTCCTAATAGTTGCAACTCTGCTGGAAGAAGTATTAATCAGGAAATAGTCGGGGCATGTAATAAGGGAACAGCCATAATTATGGGGGATTTTAATTATCATATTAACTGGACAAATCAAATTGGGCAGAGCAGCCTTGAGGACAAGTTCATTGAGTGCATCAGGGATGGATTTCTTGAGCAGTATGTAACTGATCCTACAAGGGGGCAGGCAACCTTGGACCTGGTCCTGTGTAATGAGTCAGGATTAATTAATAATGTCCTAGTTAAGGATCCCCTTGGAACGAGCGACCACAACATGGTTGAATTCCATATCCAATTAGAGGGTGAGAAGGTTGATTCTCAAACAAGCGTACTGAGCTTGAATAAAGGAGACTATGATGGTATGAGAGCGGAATTGATTAAAGTGGACTGGGAAAATAGATTAAAGGGTAAGACGGTACATGAGCAGTGGTGTTCATTTAGGGAGTTATTTTACAACTTTCAAAATAAATATATTCCACTGAGGAAAAAAGGGTGTAAAAGAAATGACAGCCATCCGTGGCTAAGTAAAGAAATCAAGGATAGTATCCGACTAAAAACAAGGACATATAAGGTAGCCAAACTTAGTGGGAGGATAGAAGATTGGGAATTCTTCAAAAGACAGCAAAAAGTAACTAAAGGATTGATTAAGAAAGGGAAGTTAGATTATGAAAAGAAATCAGCAAAAAATATAAAAACAGATAGCAAGAGTTTCTATAGTTATATAAAAAGAAAAAGGGTGGCTAAGGCAAACGTAGGTCCCTTAGAGGATGAGACCGGGAAATTAATGGTGGGAAACATGGAGATGGCAAAAATGCTGAACAAATATTTTGTTTCAGTCTTTACAGTAGAGGACACTAAGAATATCCCAACACTGGACAAACAGGGGACTCTACGGGGGGAGGAGCTAAATACGATTAAAATCACTCAGGAGATGGTACTCAGTAAAATAATGGGACTCAAGGCGGATAAATCCCCTGGACCTGATGGCTTCCATCCTAGGGTCTTGAGGGAAGTGGCAGTAGGGATTGTGGATGCTTTGGTGATAGTTTTCCAAAATTCCCTGGACTCAGGAGAGGTCCCGGCAGATTGGAAAACTGCTAATGTAACACTGTTATTTAAAAAGGGTAGTCGGCAGAAGGCTGGAAATTATAGGCCAGTTAGCTTAACATCTGTGGTGGGTAAAATTTTGGAGTCTATTATTAAGGAGACAGTAACGGAACATTTAGATAAGCATAATTTAATAGGACAAAGTCAGCATGGCTTTATGAAGGGGAAGTCATGTCTGACAAATTTGCTTGAGTTCTTTGAGGATATAACGTACAGGGTGGATAAAGGGGAACCAGTGGACATAGTGTATTTAGACTTCCAGAAGGCATTCGACAAGGTGCCACATAAAAGATTATTACTTAAGATAAAAAATAACGGGATTGGGGGTAATATTCTGGCATGGGTGGAGGATTGGTTATCGAACAGGAAGCAGAGAGTTGGGATAAATGGTTCATTTTCAGACTGGCAACCAGTAACCAGTGGTGTTCCACAGGGGTCGGTGCTGGGTCCCCAACTCTTTACAATCTATATTAACGATTTGGAGGAGGGGACCGAGTGCAACATATCAAAATTTGCAGATGATACAAAGATGGGAGGGAAAGTAGAGAGTGAGGAGGACATAAAAAACCTGCAAGGGGATATAGGCAGGCTGGGTGAGTGGGCGGAGATTTGGCAGATGCAATATAATATTGGAAAATGTGAGGTTATGCACTTTGGCAGGAAAAATCAGAGAGCAAGTTATTATCTTAATGGCGAGAAAGTGGAAAGTACTGCAGTACAAAGGGATCTGGGGGTCCTAGTGCAAGAAAATCAAAAAGTTGGTATGCAGGTGCAGCAGGTGATCAAGAAAGCCAACGGAATGTTGGCTTTTATTGCTAGGGGGATAGAATATAAAAACAGGGAGGTATTGCTGCAGTTATATAAGGTATTGGTGAGACCGCACCTGGAATACTGCATACAGTTTTGGTCTCCATACTTAAGAAAAGACATACTTGCTCTCGAGGCAGTACAAAGAAGGTTCACTCGGTTAATCCCGGGGATGAGGGGGCGGACATATGAGGAGAGGTTGAGTAGATTGGGACTCTACTCATTGGAGTTCAGAAGAATGAGAGGCGATCTTATTGAAACATATAAGATTGTGAAGGGTCTTGATCGGGTGGATGCAGTAAGGATGTTCCCAAAGATGGGTGAAACTAGAACTAGGGGGCATAATCTTAGAATAAGGGGCTGCTCTTTCAAAACTGAGATGAGGAGAAACTTCTTCACTCAGAGGGTGGTAGGTCTGTGGAATTTGCTGCCCCAGGAAGCTGTGGAAGCTACATCATTAGATAAATTTAAAACAGAAATAGACAGTTTCCTAGAAGTAAAGGGAATTAGGGGTTATGGGGAGCGGGCAGGAAATTGGACATGAAGCTGAGTTCGGATCGGTCAATGCCCTGTGGGTGGTGCAGAGGACCCAGGGGCTGTGTGGCCGGGTCCTGCTCCTACTTCTTGTGTTCTTTAGATTTGTGGTTGGGATCAGATCAGCCATGATCTTATTGAATGGCGGAGCAGGCTCGAGGGGCCGATTGGCCGACTCCTGCTCCAATTTCTTATGTACTTATGTACTCATGGAGGCAGTGGACATGGCCTGAGGTACTAAATGAGTACTTCGCATTGTTCTTTACCAAGGAAGAAGATGCTGCCAGATTCTTGATAAAGGAAGATATAGTTAAGATACTGGATGGGCTAAAAAATGAGAAAGAAGAGGTACTAGAAAGGCTTGCTGTACTTAAAATAGATAAGTCACCTGGTCCAGATGGGATGCACCCGAGGATGCTGAGGGAAGTAAAGGGGGAAATTGCACAGGTACTGGCCATAATCTTCCAGACATCCTTCGATATGGGGATGGTGCCGGAAGACTGGAGAATTGCAAATGTTACAACCTTGTTCAAAAAAAGGGTGTAAAGATAAACCCAGCAACTATAGGCCAGTCAGTTTAACCTCGGTGATGGGGAAAGTTTTGGAAATGATAATCCGGGACAGAATTAACAGTCACTTGGACGAGTGTGGATTGATTAGGGAATTCCAGCACGGATTTGTTAAAGGCAAATCGTGTTTAACGAACTTGATAGAGTAGTTTGATGAGGTAACAGAGAGGGTAGATGAGGTCAATGCAGTTGACGTGGTGTATATGGACTTTCAAAAAGCGTTTGATAAAGTGCCACGTGGTAGGCTTGCTATCAAGATTGCAGCCCATGGAATAAAGGGGGCAATAGCAATATGGATGCAGCACTGGCTGAATGACAGGAAACAGAGAGTTGTGGTGAATGGTTGTTTTTCGGACTGGAGGGAGGTGGGCAATGGTGTTCCATAGGGGTCGGTGCTGGGACCACTACTTTTCTTGATATATATCAAAATTTGCAGATGACACAAAACTTGGAAGGGTAGAGAACAGTGAGATGGGGCAGGACTGGCAGCTCAATGTTCCAGGGTACAGATGCTATAGGAAAGATAGAGCAGGAGGTAAGAGAGGAGGGGGAGTTGCGTTCTTGATTAGGGAGAACATCATGGCAGTAGTGAGAGGGGATATATCCGAGGGTTCGCCCACTGAGTCTATATGGGTAGAACTGAAAAATAAGAAGGGAGAGATCACTTTGATAGGATTGTACTACAGACCCCCAAATAGTCAACGGGAAATTGAGGAGCAAATATGTAAGGAGATTACAGACAGCTGCAAGAAAAATAGGGTGGTAATAGTAGGGGACTTTAACTTTCCCAACATTGACTGGGACAGCCATAGCATTAGGGGCTTGGATGGAGAGAAATTTGTTGAGTGTATTCAGGAGGAATTTCTCAATCAGTATGTGGATGGCCCGACTAGAGAGGGGGCAAAACTTGACCTCCTCTTGGGAAATAAGGAAGGGCAGGTGACAGAAGTGTTAGTGAGGGATCACTTTGGGACCAGTGATCATAATTCCATTAGTTTTAAGATAGCTATGGAGAAGGATAGGTCTGGCCCAAAAGTTAAAATTCTAAATTGGGGAAAGGCCAATTTTGATGGTATTAGACTGGAACTTTCAGAAGTTGATTGGGAGAGTCTGTTGGCAGGCAAAGGGACGTCTGGTAAGTGGGAGGCTTTCAAAAGTGTGTTAACCAGGGTTCAGGGTAAGCACATTCCTTATAAAGTGAAGGGCAAGGCTGGTAGAAGTAGGGAACCTTGGATGACTCGGGAGATTGAGGCCCTTGTCAAAAAGAAGAAGGAGGCATATGACATGCATAGGCAGCTGGGATCAAGTGGATCCCTTGAAGAGTATAGAGATTGCCGGAGCAGGGTTAAGAGAGAAATCAGGAAGGCAAAAAGGGGACATGAGATTGCTTTGGCAGATAAGGCAAAGGAGAATCCAAAGAGCTTCTACAAATACATAAAGGGCAAAAGGGTAACTAGGGAGAGAGTAGGGCCTCTTAAGGATCAACAAGGTCATCTATGTGCGGAACCACAAGAGATGGGTGAGATCCTGAATGAATATTTCACATCGGTATTTACGGTTGAGAAAGGCATGGATGTGAGGGAACTTGGGGAAATAAATAGTGATGTCTTGAGGAGTGTACATATTACAGAGAGGGAGGTGCTGGAAGTCTTAACGCGCATCAAGGTAGATAAATCTCCGGGACCTGATGAAATGTATCCCAGGACGTTATGGGAGGTTAGGGAGGAAATTGCGGGTCCCCTAGCAGAGATATTTGAATCATCCACCGCTACAGGTGAGGTGCCTGAAGATTGGAGGGTAGCAAATGTTGTGCCTTTGTTTAAGAAGGGCGGCAGGGAAAAGCCTGGGAACTACAGACCGGTGAGCCTGACATCTGTAGTGGGTAAGTTGTTAGAGGGTATTCTGAGGGACAGGATCTACAGGCATTTGGAGAGGCAGGGACTAATTAGGAACAGTCAGCATGGTTTTGTGAGAGGAAAATCATGTCTCACGAATTTGATTGAGTTTTTTGAAGGGGTAACCAAGAAGATAGATGAGGGCTGTGCAGTGGACGTGGTCTACATGGACTTCAGCAAAGCCTTTGACAAGGTACCGCATGGTAGGTTGTTGCATAAGGTTAAATCTCATGGGATCCAAGGTGAGGTAGCCAATTGGATACAAAATTGGCTTGACGACAGAAGACAGAGGGTGGTTGTAGAGGGTTGTTTTTCAAACTGGATGCCTGTGTCCAGCGGTGTGCCTCAGGGATCGGTGCTGGGTCCGCTGTTATTTGTTATTTATATTAATGATTTGGATGAGAATTTAGGAGGCATGGTTAGTAAGTTTGCAGATGACACCAAGATTGGTGGCATTGTGGACAGTGAAGAAGGTTATCTAGGATTGCAACGGGATCTTGATAAATTGGGTCAGTGGGCCGATGAATGGCAGATGGAGTTTAATTTAGATAAATGTGAGGTGATGCATTTTGGTAGATTGAATCGGGCCAGGACCTACTCCGTTAATGGTAGGGCGTTGGGGAAAGTTATAGAACAAAGAGATCTAGGAGTACAGGTTCATAGCTCCTTGAAAGTGGAGTCACAGGTGGATAGGGTGGTGAAGAAGGCATTCGGCATGCTTGGTTTCATTGGTCAGAACATTGAATGCAAGAGTTGGGATGTCTTGTTGAAGTTGTACAGGGCATTGGTGAGGCCACACTTGGAGTACTGTGTACAGTTCTGGTCACCCTATTATAGAAAGGATATTATTAAACTAGAAAGAGTGCAGAAAATATTTACTCGGATGCTACCGGGACTTGATGGTTTGACTTATAGGGAGAGGTTAGACAGACTGGGACTTTTTTCCCTGGAGAGTAGGAGGTTAAGGGGTGATCTTATAGAAGTCTATAAAATAATGAGGGGCATAGATAAGGTCGATAGTCAAAATCTTTTCCCAAAGGTAGGGGAGTCTATAACGAGGGGGCATAGATTTAAGGTGAGAGGGGAGAGATACAAAAGGGTCCAGAGGGGCAATTTTTTCACTCAAAGGGTGGTGAGTGTCTGGAACGAGCTGCCAGAGGCAGTAGTAGAGGCGGGTACAATTTTGTCTTTTAAAAAGCATTTGGACAGTTACATGGGTAAGATGGGTATGGAGGGAGATGGGCCAAGTGCAGGAAATTGGGACTAGCTTGGTGGTATAAACTGGGCGACATGGACATGTTGGGCCAAAGGGCCTGTTTCCATGTTGTAACTTCTATGATTCTATGATAGACTTGAAGAGGATATGGACACGCTGGTGGCATGGACAGACACGTGGCAGATGAAGTTTAACACGGAAAAATGCGAGGTGATGCATTTCGGTAGGAAAAACGAGGAGAGGCAATATAAACTCGAGGGCACAATTCTGAAAGGGTCAGAGGAACAGAGGGATCTTGGGGTATATGTGCACAAATCGTTGAAAGTAGCAGGGCAGGTTGAGAAAGCGGTTTAAAAAGCAGACGGGGTCCTGGGCTTTATGAAGAGGGCATACATTAGAAAACAAGGAAGTCATGATGAACCTTTATAAAACACTATTTTGGCCACAAATGAAGTATTGTGTCCCGTTCTGGGCAGTGCACTTTTGGAAGGATGTGAAGGCCTTGAGAGGGTGCAGAGGAGATTTACTGGAATGATTCCAGGGATGAGGGACTTAAATTACGTGGATAGACTGAAGAAGCTGGGATTGTTCTCCTTGGAACTGAGAAGGCTGAGAGGAGATTTGACAGACATATTCAAAATCATGAAGGGCCTTGACAGAGTAGATAGAGTGAAACTGTTCCCATTGGCGGAAGGGACATGAACCAAAGGGCATAGATTTAAGGTGATTGGCAAAAGAAGCAAAGGTGACATGAGTAAAAACTTCTTTACACAGCGAGTGGTTGGAATCTTTGATTTTTGTGCATTTCAAGTGATGAAATTTCATTATTTTACAGACTGTATCTTAAGAGTGGGATTAAAAGTTCAGTGTTTTTGACGCCAGGAATCTGGTGCAGCCGTTGTTAAATTTATCAAAGCAGGCAATTGTCGCCATTTATCACAAGAACGCCCTAACTGGTTATGCGATCAAGATGAAAGTAACGCAACGAGGGACAATTGATACAACACGAAAGGCATCGGGCTATGACAAAAATCCCCACCGTTTTGCTTTTCCAACATAAAGCGTGCGCCATTTATTCTCTGAACATAGAAACAGTCTGGTCTCGCTCACTACAGGAATCTCCATGTCTCAGCGAATTCGCCTTTCGGGACCTTGTCTCAAGATGAATTGTGATTTCCGTGAAGCCAATGTTCCATTCCTTTATAAGTTTCATGTGCCTGCTCTCCGATCACAAGGTTTTTTTTAGTCCACAGGGTAAATGGTGGAATATCAGCCCTGCTCAGCCGGCAATGATCACGGTACATTTTCTTGCAGACAAAACACACATTGAAACCCTGGAACTTTGAGGCAATGAATCCTGAGGAAAAATAAAATAAGGGCTCAAATCAATCTAACCAATAGCACCACCGAGACAAGTGAAGAGGTCACCTGCGAAACCAGTAATTCACTGAGCTAAACCTTGAGGCTGCAGTGACCAATATAACAGCTGTCCACTGTCAGTTTACTTTTACAAAATGAATGGTTGAAACTTGCAGGAGTGAAAATCCAACAAGCCGGTCTTCACTCTTAAACCAGCAACTGTGAAGGTAAGAGAAACGTGCCGGAGAAATACTCGATTTCAGCGCGGTGTCACTGGGCCAGAGTAAAGCTCAGTTAATATGATCGCCGAGTGGCGAGAGGGTGGATTTGGAATTCCTGAGCGACCGCACTGCGCATTTTCCAGATCTGCTTGGAGCACCAATCCCTTCAATTCATCACTTACAGGGACAATTCGATTCGCGGTTTCTTTTCCCTGAACTTGACGAGATCTTAAAAATTGAAAGCGACCAATATCAGAGCGAACCTCGTCACCGACATGATCACAGATACAGAGCAGCCACACTCTGCTTCAGTGAGATGAAAACTCAGAGCGGTTTCAAGGTTGAATGCAATTGGAAGCAAAGCTCGTTCAATGAAAGTGCAGGTCATTGAGGTGCCTTTAAAGTCCTGATTGTTTGAACTGAACTTCTTCCGAAAGCGCTTGAGATTCAGGTGGAGTGATTTGGGGATTTATTTTTCCTCTTTGCAAAGTTTGAACCGCACGTCAAGGTCAAAAGTCTAGGGTTAAATTAGGGCTTCTCCAGGGTATGACCCTCGAATCGAGAATTATCCCCCGACCTCAACGAGCCCAGAAACAAGAACGTGTCACTGACACTTTCTATGAGAGGGCTGACTGTTTCATGAAAAGGCATTTTTGAAGAGACTTCCTGATCAGTTCTGTGTTGGCTCCTGAACAAAACACAAACACCGCACTGTGCGTTTTTCCGTCTAAAATTCACTAAACACCACGAATTAAACAAAGGCACCGCTGGGAGTTGAACCCAGGATCTCTTGTTTACTGAACAAGCGCTTTAACCAACTAAGCCACAGAGCCAAGTCATGGTCCTGTTTCCCACCTCCTCTCATTAATATCTATCAGCTACACGTCACATTCTGTTGGGGGTTCAGACTGTTTGATCTTTGTCTATTTCGCTTGCCCGTTTCCCTGTGAATCCCGATACTGACTGCGTTTCAAGCTGTGTTTATCTTTCTGTGTCCATCAGTGCTTTGATACACGGATGAATATTTGTGCTTGTGTTTGTTACTTTAAATAAATTGGGGATGGACAATTCTCGCTCTGACACTGAAGAACTAATTTAGCAAATTTCACAGTGAAGAGTTGTTTATTGTGGTGCTGAAACGAAAAAAACGTAAAAGGTGCAAAGAGGGAAAACGAGAAAAACTCATGAGTGAAATTAAGGACAACTTTCAAGGTTTTTACACGTACATTAAGAGAAAGAAGGGTGATGAAGAGTAATGTGGGCCCCTTAAAGACAAATGGAGGTGATATTGTAATTGAAAAATCAGGAAATAGCAGCCTTTTTTGACACTCACAGAAAAGCATGAGGATAATGTACCAGAGACACGAGGAAAACTGAAAATAAATCAAGGGGATTCAGTGTAAGTAAAATAATGGTATTGGAGAAAACAAGAAGACGAAAGATAAACAAATCTCCAGGACCTGATGTTTACCATCCCAGGGGAATAGGTGAGGAAATTGTACATGCTTTAGTCATGATCGTTCAAAACTCTCTTGATTCAGGAATTGTTCCATGGATTGAAAAATTTCAAATATCATTCCATTATATAGGAAGGGTAGGAGAGATAAAACAGGAAATTATAGACCGATTCGTCTGACATCTGTTGTGGGGAAGTTACCAGAATCTGTTATTAGGGAAAGAATGACAGCACTTGGATAAACATGAATTGATCAGAGAGAGTCAGCATGGATTTGTAAAGTGTAAGTCAAGTCCAACGAAACTTTTTGAAGATGTAACTAACGTGGTAAATAATGGAGTGTCTATGGGGGTTATGTGTATATTGACTTCCAGAGGCATTTGTTAAGGTTTAACATCAGAGACTGTTAACAGAAATGAGAACATGTGGAATTCAAAGCAACCCATTGACATGGGGAGGGAGTTGGTTTGGAGGTAGGAGACAGAGAGTAGGGTTAATGGGTATGTACTCAAATTGATAGGATGTGGTTAGTGGTGTCCCCCAGGGATCTGTATAAATGAGGCAGATAAAGGAATAGAGAGCGGTATATCCAGGTTTGTCGACGACACCAAGTTTGGGTGCACAGTGAGTAGTGTAGATGGGAGCATAAGGTTACAAAGGGAAATTGATAGATTCAGTGAGTTGGTAAAACTGTGTCAGATGGAGCTTACATAGAATTACATCGAATGTACATCACAGAAACAGGCAATTCGGCCCAACTAGACTATACCGGTGTTTATGCTGCAGACGAGCCTCCTCCAACCCCTCTTCATCTAACCCGATGAGCAAACCCGAATATTCCTTTCTCCTCCATGTGTTTATCCAGCTTCCCTGTAAATGCATCCATGATATTCGCCTTAACTACTCCTTGTGGTGGCGAGCTGCACATTCTAACGACTCTCTGGATAAATATGTTTCTCTTTAATGCCAGATTGGATTTATTGATGACTATTATATTCATGGCCCTAAGTTCTCACATCCCCACTCCCAACAGTACAAACACCTTATCGACATCTGACCGATCAAACCCTTGCATAATCTTAAAGTCCTGTATCAGGTCACCCTCAGCCTTCTCTTTTCTCGACAAAAGAGCCCCAGACTGTTCAAAGTTTCAATCTGGGGAAATGTGAGGCCATCCACTTTGGCCCTAAGCAAGATAAATCAGAGTATTTTCGAAATGGTGAGAAGCCAGGAACTGTGGGTGAGCAGAGATACTTCGGGAAATCAGGAAGAGTTGGCAGACAGGTGCAAAAAATAATTAAAATGGCTAATGGAATGTCGGCCTTTATCTCAAGGGAACTGGAATTCAAAAGGGTGGAAGTTATGTTAGAATTCTATAAACTCTGCTAAGGCCACATTTAGAGCACGGCATTCAGTCCTGGGCACCAGACCTCAGGAAGGATATATTGGCCTTGCAGGAGGTGCAGCGCAGAAAGACCAGAATGATACCGGGGCTAAAATGGTTACATTATGAGGGCAAGTTGCGTGGACAAGGTTTGTATTTCCTCGTGTATAGAGGATTAAGTGGTGATGTAATTCAGGTGTTGAAGGTGATTCAATGATCCAATGGTGGGTGTGTGAGTTGGTGCTGAATCGGTCCCCTTCAGTGAAGAGAGGGTCAGCGGGCGCCTGACAGACACGGCTCGGAACGGGACTCGCTTCTCTCCGGCGGCAGCGGCTGGTTTAGAGAGATCTCTCTGTCTGCTGCTGTTCCTCCGCCTCCCGCACTCTGGGAGAACCGCGGAGGTCGGTCCTCATTTTTCTCTTATGGATCCGGCTCCATCCGTTTACTGTTGACGGGAGTGCGTCTGATACCAAGTCAGTCAGAAGCGGGTGCAAATCACAACATAGGCACAGGCCCAAGGACTGGGGACTGGTTTGATATTGGGTCCTTTTTAAGGGATAGGCTGCAGAATGTTTGTATAATAATAATGATCAGAATTAACTTTGATACAATGAAGTTTTCTTCAGTTATTTCCCATTTCCACCCTCACCAGTTTTATACAGTAACAGGTAACAATGTTTGAGGGATGTGATGTCCAGTGTTGGTGGAATCAGTGTAATTTAACTTGATACATTGAAGAATCTCTTGTCTATCCCAGGCTCTTACCTTAGGTTGAGACCCTCACCGAGTTTAAAATTGGCCACTCACTGATATAAATAAACCAGTAACAATCCCGAAACCTCAGCGGGGATATTTGTTCCGATACTTAATGACGGTCCCAATTTCCACTGAAATTCTCAATCAGCAAATCCCAGAGGCTGTTTCGGGTTTGACAAACTGTGAAACAGATTGTTTTAAAAGCCGGAAAGAGGGAAAAACTGGTGGTTGATATGAAGTGTTATACATTATCTCTTTCTGTTTCAGATTTACAATTTCTCTTTGTGTGTTACTGACAGGAGAGGCTATAACGGAGCCCAGTGACTGGGTAACGAGCTGCACTGAGTCATTGGCCTGTGTTACAGACCGGCTCGTTGGACCTGCTCATTTCGTGAACTCGCTGGTGTCTCAGCACGTGTGATGACTGAGTGAATCCCTTCCCACACACGGAGCAGGTGAACAGTCTCTCAACCAATGGGCATGCGTTGATGTGTCAGCAGTTCATTTCTGCTTTTAAAGCTCTTCTCACAGTCACTGCATTAAAAGGTCACTCAATAGTGTCAACAAATTAATGTTTCAGAAGGTGGGATGATCGAGTGAATCTCTTCCCACACACGGAGCAGGTGAACAGTCTCTCCCCAGTGTGAGTGCGTTGATGTCTCAGCAGTTCGTTTCTGATTTTAAATCTCTTCCCACAGTCAGAACATTTAAAGGTCTCTCAGTGTGAACTCGCTGGTGTTGCAGCAGGTTGGATGACCAAGTGAATCTCTTCCCACACACTGAGCAGGTGAGCGGCCTCTCCCCAGTGTGGGTGCGTTGGTGTGTCAGCAGATTAAATTTGCTTTTATACCTCTTCTCACAGTCAGAACATTTAAAAGGTCTCTCATCGGAGTGAACTCGCTGGTGTCTCTGCAGGTTGGATGGCCGAGTGAATCTCTTCCCACACACGGAGCAGGTGAACGGCCTCTCCCCAGTGTGAACTCGCTGGTGTTTCAGCAGGGTGGATGACCCAGCGAATCCCTTCCCATACACAGAGCAGGAGAACGGCCTCTCCCCAGTGTGGGTGCGTTGGTGTGTCAGCAGATTAAATTTGCTTTTAAACCTCTTCTCACAGACAGAACATTTAAAAGGTCTCTCATCGGAGTGAACTCGCTGGTGTCTCTGCAGGATGAATGACCGAGTGAATCTCATCCCACACAAGGTGCAGGTGAACGGCCTCTCCCCAGTGTGAACTCGCTGGTGTTTCAGCAGGTTGGATGACTGAGTGAATCTCTTCCCACACACGGTGCAGATGAACGGCCTCTCCCCAGTGTGGGTGCGTTGGTGTCTCAGCAGTTCAATTTTGCTTTCAAACCTCTTCTCACAGTCAGAACATTTAAAAGGTCTCTCATCAGAGTGAACCCGCTGGTGTCTCAGCAGGATGGATGACCGAGTGAATCGCTTCCCACACAAGGAGCAGGTGAACGGACTCTCCCCAGTGTGAACTCGCTGGTGTGTCAGCAGGATGGACGACTGAGTGAATCTCTTCCCACACACGGTGCAGATGAACGGTCTCTCCCCAGTGTGAGTGCGTTGGTGTCTCAGCAGTTCAATTTTGCTTTTAAACCTCCTCTCACAGTCAGAACATTTAAAAGGCCTCTCCCCAGTGTGAACTCGCTGGTGTGTCAGAAGCTCAGATGACCAAGTGAATCCCTTCCCACACTCAGAGCAGATGAACGGTCTCTCCCCAGTGTGAGTGCGTTGGTGTGACAGCAGATTACTTTTGCTTTGAAACCTCTTCTCACAGTCAGAACATTTCAAAGGTCTCTCATCAGAGTGAAGTCGCTGGTGTGTCAGCAGGGTGGATGACTGAGTGTATCCCTTCCCGCACACGGAGCAGGTGAACGGCCTCTCCCCAGTGTGAACTCGCTGGTGTGTCAGGAGGAGGGATGACTGAGTGAATCCCTTCCCACACACGGAGCAGGTGAACGGCCTCTCCCCAGTGTGAACTCGCTGGTGTGTCAGGAGGAGGGATGACTGAGTGAATCCCTTCCCACACAAGGAGCAGGTGAACGGCCTCACCCCAGTGTGGGTACATTGGTGTGTCAGCAGGTTCCTTTTGCATTTAAACCTCTTCTCACAGTCAGAACATTTAAAAGGTCTCTCCCCAGTGTGAACTCGCTGGTGTGTCTGGAGGCTGGATGAAATAGTGAATCCCTTCCCACACACGGAGCAGGTGAACGGCCTCTCCCCAGTGTGGGTACGTTGGTGTATCAGCAGATTAATTTTGCTTTTAAACCTCATCTCACAGTCAGAACATTTAAAAGGTCTCTCATCAGAGTGAACTCGCTGGTGTGTCAGCAGGGTGGATGAATGAGCGAATCCCTTCCCACACACGGAGCAGGTGAACGGCCTCTCCCCAGTGTGACTGTGTTGATGAATTTCCAGCCTGGACGGGTAATTGAATCCCTTCCCACAGTCCCCACATTTCCAAGGTTTCTCCATGGTCTGGGTGTCCTTGTGTCTCTCCAGGTTGATGATCAGTTGAAGCCTCGTCCACACACAGAACACGTGTACGGTTTCTCCCCGCTGTGAACGGTGCGATGTTTTTTCTGGCTGTGTAACTGGTTAAAGCTCTTTCCACAGTCAGTGCACTGGAACACTCTCACTCGGTGTGTGTCTCGGTGCTTTTCCACTCACACTGATGTCGAAAATCATCTCCCACAGACAGAACAGACAAACATTTCTCCTTCCACATTCAAAGGTCGATGATATTCAGGTCCTGTTGAATCGAGTGACTCTGTCAGATCTTGACGTGATCTTTGGTTTGAGTTTCCCTCTGCAAATCCTCCCCTGTAAAAGTAGTTTATAAAAGTTATCACTGTAACTACAGGATAGAAATTCAGATCAGATAACTTTACTTTCTATGGAACATTATTTCCTCTCTCATTCCTCAAAGCTGTAAATCCCCGTCCCACACACTCTCCCTCCTCCCTGTGCTGAAATCCAAACCCATCGCATCATCTTTCAGTGGCCCGAAACCATAAGTGAAAGGGTGTGAGAGAGAGAGTGAGTGTGAGAGAGTGTGAGTGTGAGAGAGTGTGATTACAGTCGTGGGCTGGGTGTGGAGAATGAAGTGGGGCAGGTGGAGCATGTTTCAGTGGGGCAGCAGTGATCATAATCTCATTAGGTTTAGAACAGTTATGGAAAAGGACAGGGGACAGTCAAATGTGAAAATTCTTAACTGGAGGAGGGCTAATTCCAGTGAGTTAAAAAGGGATCTTGTCCAGGTGGATTGGTATCAAAAATTGGCAGGCAGAACAGTAATTGAACAGTGGGAGGCCTTCAAGGAGGAGTTGGTTTGGGTGCAGAGTAGACAGATTCCCACGAGGAGGAAAGGAACAGCATCCAAAGCGAGAGCTCCCTGGATGACTAAAGGTATAGAGATCACCATTTCTCCTTCATTTACAGACGCCCCCTGACCGATCACCATTTCTCCTTCATTTATAGACGCTCCCTGACCAATCACCATGTCTCCTTCATTTTCAGACGCTCCCTGACCGATCACCATTTCTCCTTCATTTGCAGACGCTTCCTGACCGATCACCATTTCTCCTTCATTTACAGACGCTCCCTGACCGATCACCATTTCTCCTTCATTTGCAGATGCTCCCTGACCGATCACCATTTCTCCTTCATTTACAGACGCTCCCTGACCGATCACCATTTCTCCTTCATTTACAGACGCTCCCTGACCGATCACCATTTCTCCTTCATTTACAGACGCTCCCTGACCGATCACCATTTCTCCTTCATTGACAGACTCTTCGTGACCGATCACCATTTCTCCTTCATTTACAGACGCTCCCTGACTGATCACTATTTCTCCTTCATTTACAGACGTTCCCTGACCGATCGCCATTTCTCCTTCATTTACAGACGCTCCCTGACCGATCACCATTTCTCCTTCATTTACAGACGCTCCCTGACCGATCACCATTTCTCCTTCATTTACAGACGCTCCCTGACTGATCACTATTTCTCCTTCATTTACAGACGTTCCCTGACCGATCACCATTTCCCCTTCATTTACAGACGCTCCCTGACCGATCACCATTTCTCCTTCATTTACAGACGCTCCCTGACCGATCACCATTTCTCCTTCATTTACAGACGCTCCCTGACCGATCACCATTTCCCCTTTATTTACAGACGCTCCCTGACCGATCGCCATTTCCCCTTCATTAACAGACGCTCCCTGACCGATCACCATTTCTCCTTCATTTACAGACGCTCCCTGACCGATCCCCATTTCTCCTTCATTTACAGACGCTCCCTGACCGATCCCCATTTCCCCTTCATTTCCCGGCGGGTAGTGAGGGGGGGATAATGTTCACTGTTTTATATTCGGGTCTGGGGCCGCACTCGGGGTTTGTAAAGCCTGAGCCTGGGCCTGAGCCCGGACCCGGGCCCCGGGGTTTATTGAGCCTCTTGCTCCGATCCTCTGACCTGCACCGAACGCGCTCCTCCCGCAGCCTCGACTGGCCGCGCATGCTCAGGACACACTGACCGGTAATGAGTCACTACTGCGCCTGCGCGCTGGGCTCCACTGACTCAGATAGGGCACAATCTGAACCGCGCTGCATGCTGGATGATGCAGCCGCCATTGATGATCTTAATTCCAGGCCGAAAAACAAAGACATTGGAAGCAGATAATTCAAGTGTTTAATTTATAATATAAATAATTCAATCGTTCAATTCATTTCATAAATAATTGAATAGTTCAATTCATTAAATAATCAATTGTTTAATTTATTACATAAACAATTAGTGTTTATTTATTATTTAAAGGATTCAAGTGTTTAATTTATCGTAGAAATAATTCAATAGTTTAATTCATTATATAAATTTTCCTTCGTTTAATTTATTAGATAAAGAATTCAATATTTAGTTGAATTATTTATATAATAAATTAAACACTTGAATGATTTATCTAATAAATTAAACACGAGACTTCATTATATCATAAAGTAAACAATTTATGTGTAATGAATTAAACCTTTGAATTATTTATATAATCAATTAAACAATTCATTATGAATATAATGAATTAAACAATTGATTATTTATATAATAAATAACATTTTGAAATTCTTCATGCAATAAATTAAATAATGGATTATTAATATGATTAAATAAACACTTGAATCTTTCTATGATAAGTTAAACCTTTGAATTAATTATATAATTTAAACACTTGACCTCTTTATATAATAATTTTAACACTTGGATTATTTATATAATAAACTAAACAATTGGTTATTTATATAATAAATTAAACAATTGATTTTTTGATATAATAAATGAAACACTTGAATTATTTATATAATGAATGAAACATGAATTATTTATATAATGAATTAAACTATTGAATTATTTATTTAATAAATAAAACCTTTTAATTATTTATATAATAAATTGAACTATTGAATTATTTAGATAATAAATTAAACAGTTGAATTATTTAAATAATAAATTAAACAAATGAACGATTTATGTAATAAATTATACACTTGAATGCTTCATTAATAAATTAAACACTTGTTTATTTGTATAATAAATTCACAAATTGAATTATTTATACAATAAATTAAACAACGGAGCTATTTATATATTAAATTATACACTTGAATTATATAATTAAACTACTGAATTATTTATCAAATATATTAATCAATTTAATTATTCATATAATAAATTAAACAATTCAATAATTTACATAAAAAATTAAACACTTGAATTATTTATAATATATTAAACAATTGAATGATTTATATAATAAATTTAGCTATTGAATTTTTTATACAATAAATTAAACTCTTGGTTATTTATATAATAAATTAATCAATCGAATAATTTAAACTATTGAATTCTCTTTATAATAAATGAAACATTTGAAGTATTCATATAATAAATTAAACACTTGAAAACAATTTAATTATTGATATAATAAAATAAGCAATTCATTATTTATTTAATGAATGAAACTATTGAGTTATTTATATTACATTTTAAACTTTTCAATTATTTATATAATAAATGAAGCCAGCTTGGACAAAATGGAGGCAAGCGCAGAGTCCGTCTTGGACAAAATGGCGGCCGGCATGGCCACCATCTTGGAAAAAATGGCAGCAAGCACGGCCGCCATCTTGGAAAACATGGCGGCAGGCGCGGCCGCCATCTTGGGCAAAATGGCGGCAGGCGCAGCCACCAACTTGGGCAAAATGGCGGCAGGCGCAGCCACCAACTTGGGCAAAATGGCGGCAAGCGCGGCCACAATCTTGGAAAAAATGGCCGCCGCCGCCATCTTGTCACATGGCGGCAAGAGGCCGACAGAGTGTCCCCAGTGATCCCGCAGTGACCCCAGAATGTCCCAGTGACCCCAGAGTGATGCCGGGGTCCCAGAGTGCACCCAGTCAGCCCAGAGTGAGGCCAGGGTGCAGCCGGGGATCCCAGAGCGATGCCAGAGCGGCGGCCTTTGCGTTTGGGCCACCACAACAACCACCACCACAACTGTACTGTACGTGTACAGCACAGAGTGGGTAAAAGGGAACGATTCACTCCTGTCTGGTACTGTACGGCCCGTGTGTGTCTCAGTGTCAGCTCCTGTTCATGTACAGCACACAGTGGGTAAAAGGGAACGATTCACTCCTGTCTGGGACTGTACGGCCCGTGTGTGTCTCAGTGTCAGCTCCTGTACATGTACAGTACACAGTGGGTAAAAGGGAACGATTCACTCCTGTCTGATACTGTACGGCCCGTGTGTGTCTCAGTGTGAGCTCCTGTACATGTACAGCACACAGTGGGTAAAAGGGAAGGATTCACTCCTGTCTGGTACTGTACGGCCCGTGTGTGTCTCAGTGTCAGCTCCTGTACGTGTACAGCACAGAGTGGGTAAAAGGGAACGATTCACTCCTGTCTGATACTGTACGGCCCGTGTGTGTCTCAGTGTCAGCTCCTGTACATGTACAGCACACAGTGGGTAAAAGGGAAGGATTCACTCCTGTCTGATACTGTACGGCCCGTGTGTGTCTCAGTGTCAGCTCCTGTACATGTACAGCACACGGTGGGTAAAAGGGAACGATTCACTGAGAGATTGCAATGTTGAGTGTAACGGTTATTTGAGGGGTTCAGTCCCTAAACGGGCTGTGTTTTGACAGACACTTTTTACAGTAAGGAGTTGTGTTTAGTTTAGGGAGGTGGGGACAATCCGTGTCTGGGACTCACTGGCCCTGTGAAATGTTGAATTTTGCTCACAATATGGTGTGTTTGGATTAATGGGGGACAAGGTTTAACTGCACTGGGCTGGATTGTTTTATAAATCTCTCATTGACTGGGTCTTTCAGACCAGGATGGGAGCTGCTTCTCTCTCTCTCTCTGTATATTGTAAACAATTTTACAACACCAAGTTATAGTCCAGCAATTTTATTTTAAATTCACAAGCTTTCGGAGATTTTCGGAGAAGGAGAAAATCTCCGAAAGCTTGTGAATTTAAAATAAAATTGCTGGACTATAACTTGGTGTTGTAAAATTGTTTACAATTGTCAACCCCAGTCCATCACCGGCATCTCCACATCATGACTACCATCTCTCTGTGTAAACACCCTGAGGCAGTGAAACACTCTCTGACAAACTGTTCACAGGAACCAACCCATCAGACATGGGGAATAGACAAATACCTGGGACTGGAAATGAGCCTCCCACCAACAGAGCAGAGAGAAGGAGGAAATCATCACACCTTCAAGATCTGGATCGGTTTTGTCTTTGGAGCAGGTTCTGGTTAATTTTACTGCTTTAAAGTTATGTTATGGGACCAGTGAGACTGAGACACACACACAGACTGTACAGTCAGGAGACACGTGTCCCTTGCACAGACATTGGGTTTGAATTGAGCTGAGCTGTGCCACAAATGAATATGGGATTAAAATCTCAAATTCCAATCAGTTTGCTCCCGAGCTTCCCCATGTGTCTGTGTGGTTCCATTACAATACAATTTCACATGGGGGCCCAAAATGGCTTCGGAATTAACACGATTTCTTTCTGAGTTGTCAGTGACCTTTTCAAAAATTAAACTTCAAACTAAGAAAACATTTGGAGGCTGTTTTCACATTTGGGCTCTCTGCGTGCTGCAGGACGCTCCCTGAAAGAGCTTTTAATTTCAATTAAGACCCCAGATATGTCACATTGTCAGCCTCTGAATAATAGTTTGATCCACTTTGTGTTATTTCTGAAAAGTTGTACTTGCAATGAACGAAGGGAGGAATTTGGGCTCGAACAGATGGTGATATTCTGTTGGACGGTCGGTACTGAGGGAGCGCTGCACTGTCAGACGGTCAAGTGTGTGTCTCAGTGTCAGCTCCTGTATAATGTCCCAGTGATCCCCCAGTGTCCCCAGAATGTCCCAGTGATCCCCCAGTGTCCCCAGAATGTCCCAGTGATCCCCCAGTGATCCCAGAGTAACCCAAACATTACTCACGTGGCCCCCATCGGGTCCAGGCTGCGGTGAAGGTCTCAGTCAGTCAGTCCCCAGCGGAGAGAACGATTCTTGGCCCAGGATTCCTCCTCCTCCTCCACCTCACAAAATGTCTCTTTCTGGATCATCTCCTTGCAGCATTTCATCGAAAAGTTTCCTGAGGGGAGAGAGAGAGAGAGAGAGAGAGAATTGATTAAAATACAAAAGCAAGGGATTAAAAAGGCACAGCAAGAGCCCAGAATACCCCCACTCCCAGTTACACCGACAATCCCTCAGCACCAACACTGAGACACAAATCCCGAGAATCGAAAGAGAGAGAAAAGTTGGGAGAGAGACAGAGAGAGAGAAATACACTCAGGACAGGCTGGAGGACCCCGGCAGACTGAGAGATTGTCCCCCACCCCTGGGGAGGGTTTGGGACGAGACACACGGCCATCCCCTACCCCCCGGGGAGCTCCCTGCTTCAGCCTTTGAGATATTAGACTGAATCTCAATGGGTCTCCCTCAGGGACCTGTCCGTTCTCATGTTAATCCAGGGACAGCCCAGGGCAGGACTGGTTTGACCAGGAGACATGTCTGCTGGAATGAGCCACATTTCAAGGGACCTATTTTACTGATTTGAAACCCTCACAGCCTGTCTCCCCCTCTTCCCTCACCCCAAACCGAGTCCCCCTCCACCCTCAGCCTGTCTCCCCCTCTTCCCTCACCCCAAACCGAGTCCCCCCACCCTCAGCCTGTCTCCCCCTCTTCCCTCACCCCAAACCGAGTTCCCCCCCACCCTCAGCCTGTCTCCCCCTCTTCCCTCACCCCAACTGAGTCCCCCCCACCCTCAGCCTGTCTCCCCCTCTTCCCTCACCCCAAACTGAGTCCCCCCACCCTCAGCCTGTCTCCCCCCTCTTCCCTCACCCCAAACCGAGTCCCCCCACCCTCAGCCTGTCTCCCCCTCTTCCCTCACCCCAAACGGAGTCCCCCCCACCCTCAGCCTGTCTCCCCCTCTTCCCTCACCCCAAACCGAGTCCCTCCCACCCTCAGCCTGTCTCCCCCTCTTCCCTCACCA